>NC_090842.1:4337500-4427500 GCF_028021215.1 Eschrichtius robustus
TTCCTGCCATGGCTTTGAGGCCAACAGGGCATGCCCGGCAGGGTAGCTCTTGGGCTGCCCTGGAAACACAGGGCTCCTGAGTTGGCAGCTCAGGCTGACACGCCCCTGGCAGCAGGGACAGAGGCAAAACTGAGCCCCCGAACACACGTCCAGTAGGAGTTGGACAGCATTTCTCTTCACTCCCGTCCCTGGGACCCAGTCAAGCTCAAACTTGACGAGCTCCAGAATCGCCCTGAGCCCGTCGGGCAAGCTGCTGCCCACGGCACTCCCGGGATCTGGGTCCCGAGGCTGGTGGGAGGCCTGGAAATCTGCACTGTTTTAACGACCATCCAGGGATTCTGATGCAGGTGGTTCATGAACCACAGCTTGAAAAACACTGATATGGGTGCCATCTCAAATAGTATCAGGAAAGCACAGGGCAGGAGGCAGGGAGGCAGCGTGTGCTTGAACTTGGCGGCCAGGGATCTGGGTTCCAGCCTGACCCGTCCCGGGGGACCCCCTGAGCCTCCGCATCTCCATCTGCCAACTGCATACAACACCGGTGTTCTCCCTCTCCCTGTTGACATAAGCATTACGCACAACACACCCGCAGAGAGCGTTACATCCAGCAAACGCAAGCGCGGAACGCATCCACTCAGGAAAAATCTAGTTCATCTCTGCGCCGCAAAGGAATTCCAGAATTCACAATTCCGTGCGTTTTAGAAACATAAAATGCTACCCCGGCCCAACGTTACCTTATACCTCAGTGGGGTCGGGGGCAGCCCCCTTAACCAAACCCACTGATATTTCTGTACCAAAATATATGAATCTTCATGCTAAGGGGGAGCAATGGAGGCTATAAATAGCCTCATGTCAGTTCAAGGCAGATTTCTGCAGCCAAATGAGTTACAGACAAACTTGGCTTTTCCAGCTTTTATGATTTTGGAACTGCGGATAAGGGATCGAGCCCTATACAAAGATGCGGCCATCCAGAATGATGCTGTGAAAAAAAAAAATCACACACTGGCCACCTCAGTATGGGCTGAGAAGGAAATTAACACCATATTGTGAGCATAAAAGAAGAATTTTTAAAAAGTTATACAGGTGTTCATGGAAAAGAGACCAGAACAGTAGGTATGCCTGACACCCGGGGCTACAGATGGTGGGGTTTTTTTCGCTTTTTGCTTATGGGTACTTTCAAAAGTTTCTACCTTGAACCGTGAATATATATTGCTTTGTGATTTTTTTTTTTTTTTTTAATAATAGGAATTTCGAAATCTTTGCAAAGATTTGGTGACATGACCCCTTCGGGGGGCAGCAGTGGGCCAAGGGAGTTGGAGACTTAGGGGCCGCATGACCATGGCTCGTCTCGGGGTCTTCTCGGAGGGTGGATAAAGCCCCTTGCCCGTCTGCTCAGGGCCTCCCCTCCCCCAGCCGGAGAACCAGGCTCTAAAGGGAACCGGCCTCCTCAGTGGTTCCCCTCTCTCTGTGAGAGCCCCAGGCCCAGAGCCCCACACTGGATGCCCCCGGGGGCCCAGCACGGAGCAGGGAGGGTGGGTGAGAGGCAAAGGCAGGTGGAGGGAGGGAGGGAGGGAGGGGCATGGGCGGCAGAGGGGCCGCTGGGCGGGAGCCGCTGACTCGGAGCCACCCCTCAACAGGTGGCCTGCCATCTGCTCCGGCTCCCTGCCCAGGCCACGTGTCAGGCCCGCTTGAGTTTAACTTTGGCTGCGCACGCGGCCTGAGTTCATACAGCCAGAAAAAGAACTCGCCGAGAGCTGGCCAGGCCGAGGACAGAGCGTGGGTCACTTGTCGCCTGAGAGCAAGGCTAAAAATGACCAGGGACCTTGGAAAGTCCCTGTGCTCAGGGCCTGCCCTGCATTTCTATTCACTGGGTTCCTGGAGTTTGGCCTAAAAGCTCTTTAGAGCGCCCATCCTTTGCTTGACAAATATCGAAATGCAGGCCCAGAGACGTGAAGGAGCTGGCCTGGGGTCACACAGCTTAACGTCCATGGACTCACTCACTGATTCCCTAACTGTTTATTGCATGCACGGGCTCCCTCCCTGCCAGCTGCAGAGATAAGGCCTCGGGGAGTCTATAAACCCAGCAAGGAGATGCCAAAACTTAAAAATGCAAGAGCTTCCCAGCTCTGCAGCTGACAACCTGAGAGAATTCTTGAAGCTCCCTGAGCCT
The DNA here is from genome assembly GCF_028021215.1 of Eschrichtius robustus. NCBI lineage: Eukaryota > Metazoa > Chordata > Mammalia > Artiodactyla > Eschrichtiidae > Eschrichtius > Eschrichtius robustus. The sequence continues at coordinate 4,339,671 of NC_090842.1, forward strand.
CAACTTCCTCATCTGTGAAATGGGAGTAATAATAACAGCACCGAACTCTTAGAGCTGAGGGTTGAATCCTTTTCTTCGACTTTAGCCTCACACACTTTTATTCTCACAATGACCTTGTGGGGTCAGTACCATCAGCCTTTTGCAGATGAGGGAAGGGACGTGTCAAGTCATCTGCCACCACGCCCAGGGCAGGCCCGGACTTGGGCCAGGTCACCCGGATCCCCAGCTGCACCCCCGCGCTGATCCTCCTAGGCCCCCCTCCTTCCTCCTCCCTGAATCGGCCTCCACCCTGAAAGGGAACATGTTGGAACCTGCCCCCAGGGCGGGGCCCAGCTGTCACCCTCCCAGCAGCTGGGACCCTGGTGTGTGGTGACCAGTGCCAGCCTGCAGGCTGAGGCCGGGGAGACACAGCTTCTGACCCATCGGGGGCGGGGAAGGGGGCCCAGGGGCCAGACAGGAGCCCCCGTTACAGCGTGTTCTTCCCCGCGCTAGCCCCTGCTCCGTAACAGGCCCCTTCCTCCGGGTAGCCAGCCCTGCCTGATGCCTTTCCTCCCCTTAGAACCCCAGGGCACGCAGGCCAGGAGTGCTTGCATGGGGGGCAGGAGGCAGGTCCCTCCCCGCGGTGCTCAGGGCCCCAGAGTCGATCCTAAAGGCGTGAAGAAGAAAGCCAGCCAGCTGCAGGGGTCGGGCAGTGGGCGGTCCTGTCCCCGGAAAGGCCTGCCTGCCAGGCCCTGGCCTCCCTGGGCTGCAGGCCTCTTCCCGCCGGCCAAGAGGCGCCAGAGCCGGCCCGGGAAGGAGCCGCGCCAGGTCAGGGCGGGCCTGTCCCCTCCCTCAAGTCCCCGCCCTGAGAAGGGTTTTCTTCCCACTGGAGCCAGAAGCAAGAGAGGACACGGTGATTCTGACCATGCAGAGATGGAAACACCAGAGAGAAAAGACAGAGACAGAGAGACACAGAGAGAGGGAGAAACAAGAGTCAGAGACAGAGAGACAGAGAGGGAGAGAGAGGTGGACATACAAAGGCAGAGAGTCAGAAAGAGACAGAGAGTCAGGGAGAGACAGAGACACAGTCAGAGACAGAAACAGAGAAGGAGAGACAGAGATACATAGACAGAGAAAGACAGAGAGTCAGAGAGAGAGAGAGAGACAGAGACAGAAACAGGGAGAGACAGAGTTATAAAGACAAAGAGAGACAGAGACACCGAGATACAGAGACAGAGATATAAAGACAGAGAGACACACATACCAAGATAGACAGATACAGAGACACAGGGAGACAGAGACACAGAGAGCGACACAAGACCTCAAGTGTAGAGAAACACAAAATCAGAGTCAGAGAGAGAGACAGAAACCGAGAGAGAGAGAGAGAGAGAGAGAGAGAGAGAGAGAGAGAGAGAGACAGAGACCCGCCCCCGCCCCAGCCTGAGCAGGCCCTCTCCAGCCCGCCGCCTTCATCACCCCCGAATCAGCCGCTTCCTGGGGGAGCAGCTGCAGCGGAGTCTGGGGCCGTCCTTCGGGCAGTGACCCGGAGCCGCCAGTGCCCCAGCCACCCAGAGCCTCAGAAGCCGACATCAGTGTCCTACACCCTGACCCAGACTCGCTCGGGGCCGCTGCGTCGCGCAATGAGGGCGCCTGAGCGGTGGACGCGCGCCGGGACCAGCCCCCTGCAGCCCACGTTTGAGTGCCGGGTCTGCCCCCGCCCCACCTCGAGACACGGGTCCAGGGACGGCACCTCTCTGAGCCTCAGTTCCCTCACCTGCAGGGTACAGAGAGGGTGGATGCAGCGTCTGATGGAGACCCGGCCTCCAGCCCCAGGGAGGGGGTAATGAACCCCGTGGGCCCTGGGCTTGGGCTCCAAGCGGAGTCATCTCAGACCTGGGCCCCGCCTCCATTCAGGGGGAGTCAGGGCAACCCGGTGGGGAGGCCACAGACCTCAGTCAGCCCGCAGCCAGGCTTTCCAGCGGGCCTACTGTGTGCCGTGCACCGGCGGGCTCAAGGGTGCTGCAAACTCAGGGACCACATGAGTCACAGGACCCAGGCTGTGTGGTCCAGAGAACAGGGGCTGGGGGACAGAGGTCGAGGAGATCAGTGGGCACGTGAGGCCGGGACACACAGCTCCTTTTCTCGAACTGCCTGGATGGAGGCACAATTCACACAGTGAAATGCATCCATTTAAGTAAGTGCGGCACATGTATACACCTGACTGGCCACCACCCAGACCAAAATGACCAACATTTCCATCGCCCCAAAAATCTTCCCTCTTGCCCCTCCCCAGGCGACCCTCCACCCCACCCCTTGAAGACAGCTGATGTGTTCTCTGTGGCAGTAGAGTTGCCTTTTCTAGAATGTTCTAGACTTTTCTAGAATTTCATACGCAGAGAGTCACACAGTGTGCCCGGCAGCTCTCAGCAGGTTTTTGAGGGTCTTCCAAGGAGCGTGCAGGGGTCACTCCTCCCTTTCGGCTGATAGGTGGTGTTTCATTGTATGAGGACACCGGCTTGTGTGTCGTCCCCTGTTGATGGACATGTGGGTGGTTTCCAGCGTGGGGTTACTATGATCAAGCTGCTGTGGATGTCCGTGCAGCTCCTGGTGTGCATGTGGGCTCTTCTTGCTCTTGGATACAGTCTTTGCTGGGTCATAGTCAGGTGCTGACCTTGAGCCAGTGGCTGGTTTGGCCCCGCTTCCCTTGTCTTTAAAATGGAGATTTTAAAACGTGGAAATAACCCATATGTCCATCAACAGACGACTGAATTAATAAGATGGGGTCCATCCACACAGTGGAGGATGATTCAACCATAAAAAGGAGTGAGGGGCTTCCCTGGTGGCGCCGTGGTCAGGAATCCGCCTGCCAGTGCAGGGGACACGGGTTCGAGCCCTGGTCCGGGAAGATCCCACGTGCCGCGGAGCAACTAAGCCCGTGCGCCACAACTACTGAAGCCCGCGCACCTAGAGCCCGTGCTCCGCAACAAGAGAAGCCACCGCAGTGAGAAGCCCGCGCACCGCAACAAAGAGTAGCCCCCGCTCGCCGCAACTAGAGAAAGCCCGCGCGCAGCAACAAAGACCTAACGACGAAGACCCAACGCAGCCGAAAATAAATAAAAATAAAATAAATTAATTAAAAAAAAAAAAAAAAAGGAATGAGGTCCTGGCACAGGCTACCACATGGATGAAAACACCATGCAGAGGGAAAGAAGCCAGACACAAATGAAACCGAGCAGGACCCTGTGCAGCTCCTGGGCACAGAAGCCTTTCTGTGTCCCCCATTTCTTGTTTGTAGGGAATAGACTCCAGCCTCCATGACCTTGTCTGAGTCCCAAAGGACAGATTCAAACAGTTGCTAGTCAGGGAAGGGAAGGGGTGCAGAGACAAGGGAGGAGCCAAGAAACAAGAGTGCAGCCTTGGGGCAGGGTCCCGGTTCCCCCTCAAGGGATACACATCACAACATCTTTGAACTCTTCTGCAGAACTAAAACCCCCCAACAAATGGAAGAGGTTAGCACTCTTCATTCCAGAGAAGGTCACAGTTTGATAACTTCAAGAAGCTCATCAGGAAACCACCTGAGGCCCTGCACGCACCCTGATCCTTACCAGCAACCCCCCCCCCCTCACCAAATCCCACCCCGGGTTGAGACACACAGTTTTCGAGGCATGAGCCCTGCTATGTCCCGCTTTGCCTGGCAAAGCAATAAAGCTATTCTTTTGTACTTCACCCAAAACTCTGTCTCCGAGACTTGATTCGGCACTGGTGCACAGAGGCCGAATTTCTGGCATCACAAAGGGCCACAAAATGTAGGATTCCATTTATATGAGATGTCCAGAACAAGTAAATCCAGGGACACAAAGGAGATTAATGGTTGCTTAGGGCTGGGGAGGGGAAATCACGAGTGATAGCTAATGGGCAAGGATCTCCTTTTGGGGGTAATGAAAATGTTCCAAAATTAGGTAGAGGCGAGGATTGCACAACCTTGTGAATGTACTGAATACCACTGAATTTATACACTTTAACACAGTTAGATTGGTGAATTTTATGGGATGTGAATTTTGCCTCAATTTTTTAAAGTTGGGGATAATCTGATAATAATAGCGCATCTTTGTAAGATTTCTATGCAGGGTACTGAGATGATACACAGAAGCACTTAGCACAGGGCTGGAACACTGCCCAGCACAGAGTAGGTGCTCAACACACACTCGTCAGTCTCCCCAGTCCCTCAGGCCAAGCCCTGCCAGGAAAAAATGATAATGAGCATGTTTGCAGCTATTCTGTCCTTCACGTTCATTATCTTCAAGAAATCTTCAGAACAATCCCACCAGATGGGAATCTTTTAACATTTATTATTATTATTCATCTCCCCATGTTTACAGAGAAGGAAATCAGGAGAGGTTAAGGAACCCGCCCAAGGTCAGCCACAAGCCCGGGCTGGCCAACATCCGAGCCCACGGGGCCAGGTGAGCACACGGCATGGTCAGCCAGCCCCACGCCCCAGGACGCATGTCACGGGGTCTGGATGCAGGGCCAGATGTAGTCTTGGCCACCTCTGCGGAGTGAGGGCTTCTCCCCGACTCTCAGGCTGGATTTTAACAGATCTGAGGGGAAGGGAGGCCAGCTGTATCCCTGTGAGCCTGCCCTGAGAGCCTGGGCTCTGTATCTCAGCCTCGCTGACCTCTCCCCCTGGCCATCACACCACTTCCTGCCTGACCGTGGGACAGTCTCTCCCAGAGGTCCCACCACCCTTCTCCCCACCCCACACCAGCCCGTTGCCATGCTGCTCCACATCCAGCCTTCCAAAGCTCCACTTTGCTCACGTCACTCCCCTGCCCGCAAACCATCTGTGGCTCCCTAGTGCCCCAGAGAGGCACTTTGGAAATTGGCAAAAAGGAAGGACTCTTTCGCCAGGGTATCTGGCTTCAAATCATGGCTCCACCACAGGCAAATGGAGTGACATCAGCAAGTCCCTCCACCTTGCCGTGCCTCACTTTCTCCATCTGTAAAATGGAGCAAGGATGGCGCCTCCTACACCAAGCCATGGGCAGAGTCCGTGTGCTGACACCACGTGGAGAGTGTTTGCAGCAGTGCCAGCTGGTCATTCTGAGTATTACAAATACTGGGGAGAGAAGCAGTCCATCTTCTTCGTCTGGCTGAGGCCGTGGTGTCCTGGCTCCACCCCAGCCAACATGCACAGCCCGCATCGCGCTGTTCCCGTCCAGCCCCGAGGACAGGTGTCCCCATCACTACAATGTCACCTCTCACCTTCTGCTCCGTGCTCTGCACACGGCAGTGGGGACCACCAAGTTGTGTCAATGGGACAGGAACGGTGGACGCTCACAAAGACCTTGCCAGGGCCCCGGGCAGGGCCCCTTTGAAGGGTGTACCATGTGTAGACCCATTTCATCATCATCACAACCCTACGAGGTCGGTACTGTTCTATTCCCACTTGACGGATGGGGAAACCAAGGCACAAAGAGGTCAAGGGTCACCCAGCTGGCACAAGAAGAGGCGCGACTCAAACACGGGCATCCCGGCTCTGGGGCGTGTGGTCTTAACCACCAGACTACGCAGCCTTTCTGCAGCCTCAACATAGGCCTGGCACACAGTAGGCGCTCTGTCAACGCGAACGTCCCTCGAGTATGAGTCACGGCTTGTGCAGGTACACAGGTGCATGTGGCAGGAGTCGGGCCGGTGGCACCTCTGGGTGGCTGGTTGAGTGTCCCTCGGGGGCCACCCTGCAGGGGCTCCAGGGGTCCCGAGCGGAAGGGCGGCACCCTCTACGCTCAGCAGCTCTCGCTGTAGCCACTGTCCTGCCACTTTGTCATCGCCCTGCACATTGTCTCCTGGTGGTTCGGGGCTTCGGTGGCCCTGGTGTGTGGCTCCCGCCAGGAGCACCGGCCCGTCCACACCCTGGGGCTGTCCCCTGGTCAGTGGTCTCTGGGTCACTGACCAGGTCTGTCCCTCCCCAGAGCAGGCCCAGGCCGGTTCACAGCCGTCCCGAGCCATGCATCAGATGAAGGGACCTTGACAGTGAAAGGGCACTTCCGGCAGAGCAGGGCCTCAGCTGAGCTGCAGGCCTCTGCCCACCCCAAACCCACCCCTGGGCAGAGCTCAGCGGCCCGCACTTCTCCCCTCTGAGGCCCCCTCCCCTGCACGGGACCCCGGTCCCTGCCCTGATTCCCCCTACCTCACTTGTTCATTCATTCTACACACACCCATCAGGCACCTACTCTGCGCCACAGGGAGGCCCCCGGTGTCTTTGCTGTCATCAGAGCTCTTCTTGGGACGTCCTTTGCTTTCTCAGCTTGAGAGATGGTCCTGGGATGGATCGTTTCAACCCAGGTGCGGCCTGGTAAGCACACGCTCCCGTGGCACCGTCTCCCCGGGCCCAGTGCAGGATGCCCGCCTGGTCAGCTGCCACTGCAGGTAAATCATCTCCTGTGTGCCAGGCACTGTGGCACGCAATTTTTTTAAAAAATCTCATTAATAGCTTATTAATATGATTTTTTAAATTTATTCATTTTATTTATCTATTTATTTTTGGCTGCATTGGGTCTTCGTTGCTGTGCGTGGGCTTTCCCTAGTTGCGGCGAGCGGGGCTACTCTTCGTTGCGGTGCGCGGGCTTCTCGTGGCAGTGGCTTCTCTTCTTGTGGAGCACGGGCTCTAGGCACGCGGGCTTCCGTAGTTGGGGCTCATGGGCTCTAGAGCGCAGGCTCAGTAGTTGTGGCGCATGGGTTTCGCTGCTCCGCAACATGTGGGAACTTCCCGGACCAGGGCTCGAACCCGTGTCCCCTGCATTGGCAGGCGGATTCTTAACCACTGCACCACCAGGGAAGCCCTGTGTCACGCAATTTATAAATGCTTCTCATGCCCCCCACCCTTCACCTGCAGAGAGTGAAGCTCAGACAGGTAGAGTGACCTGTCCCAGGTCACACAGCTCGGCTGGCAACTTGATTTTGGCCCAGGGAGACCCGTACCAGACTTCTGACTTGCAGAACAGTAACCGAATAAATCTGTGATGTTTTAAGCCAACATGTTTGTGGTCATTTGTAACAGCGGCCACAGGAAACTCCTACAACACCCTGGACGTCCCCTATTGTTGTCAGGGTCCCAGCCACGTCTGTCCTCCCTTTCCCACCCGACCCAGCCCGCGCAGGCCTCGCCTGTCTCTGGGCTGCTGCACCCTCACCTCTGCTCCTGCTCGCTTTCTTCCCCGGCCTGCCATTGTTAGTCACTTATCACGCCTCTGCATCTCACCTAGCGTCTAATTGGAATTTCCTCAAAGGCAGGAAACCTGATTTAGGCGTCTTTGTCTGTCCCATAGCACCCAGCGTGGTGTGGGCTCAGCCAGAGCACACGTGGCCTAACCATGTTTGCAGGTCCAGGGATCTGCCCTCCTCCGCCTCGCTGCACTCCAGGCAGGCAGCCCAGTTCAGCCCCTCAGCTGAGCCTTTGCCCAAGCAGCTCCTGACTGCTTGTCCCCTCTCGATGCAAAGCTGTCTGTTCTCAGGGCTCAGCATGGTGTGAGAATGTCACCTCTTCCGAGAAGTACTCCCTGATTTCCTATCAGAGGTCTCCCACGTGGCATGCCTTGCAACTGGAAATGGTTTCATTTATTGCTTAGCTTTTTTTCCTAGAATCTTCTTGAGGGCAGCACCATGCCTACACTGAGGAGGGGGATGCACAGAGCCCTCACAGACAGTGAAAACAGACATCCCTGCTTCCAGCCCAGGCCCTCCTGACCAGCTGGGTGCCCTCCAGTGAGCCGCAACCCCTCCCTGAGTCTGGGTGTTTCACCTGAAATGTGACAATAACAGCATTTGCCTCCCAGGATGGTGATGGCCGAACAAGACGCCCAGGGTTGGGGCCCAGCACAGCCTGGCACATAGTAAGTGCTCAGCTAACGTCAGCTCTCAGTTCCCTCCCCTGTCCCATGGTGACCCGTGACCCACAGGCCGGGGAGGTGGTTAACTTCCCTGGCAATGGAAATCGCGGCCCGCAGAAGCCCCCTCCTCCTCCCAGCCTGACCAAGGGCGAGGGGAGACCCACAGCTGTGCAGTGTCACCTCTGGGGGGAGGGACGCTTTCTAGGTGAAGCCACCTAACTCAGGATCACGCAGCCAGACTTCCAGCCGGCTCTGTCGGGTTTCCCCGTGGCATTTCACTGTGGTCTGCGGGAAGACAGCAGGGTTCAGAAGCATTTTGTAGGTGGATAGAAACACCCGCGTCTGTGCTCGGCTCCGCTGTCTCCCGGGAGCAGCTCGTGTCAGTTTCCCGGTCAGGCTGGGTGCGGATGGGCACAGCGGGGACAAGGTGTTCTAGGTGGGGGGACGGAGGGACCAAAGAGACTTGAGGGCTCCGAGGACGAATCCTCCAGCCACCCGGGGGCAGAAATCAGGTCCCTGACACCCAGCCCAGCCCAGGCCTCACCCCAACCCCCAGGCCAGCTTCTCACGGGAACAGTCAGAGGCTGGATCCAGGCCGCAGGGACACACACTGGCCTCGGAAGTTTGGTGACGGGAAACGCAGTGTGGCCTCGGCTGGGTTTGGAGGCTGCGGTGGGCCAGGCTGTGCCGCGGGCACCGTGGCCTCGAGCCACAGATCTCGCCTCCCAGGAGGTGGCAGGTCATGGTGCATGTGGGCCCGGCAGGGCGGCAGGGTGTCCTCCCACCCCCACTGTCTTCCCTGGACCCCGACACCCATTTACTGAGCCCCTTCTGTCTGGTCAGCGCTGGGTGGACACCGTGCATGAATAAAATTCCCTTGTGGCCAGTGTGTGTCCCCGCCCCAGCCAAGAGCCGGTTGGAGGCCGGGAGTGACAAGATCTGGCCGTCTTGGGGGAGGGTGGGCGAGGGGAGTCAAGGGTGACCTCTCACATCTCACCCCTCCACGTCCTCAGCGCAGAGGGTCGTGCCCCCTGCCTGTGGGAGGTGGGCGTGGGGCTGAGGACGGGGACACAGCCCCCAGTAAGGTACCCGACAACCCAGATGTCATTTCTGCTGAAGGCAAAGAACAGGGGAGCCCATGACGGCCAGCTGGGGTCGGGAGCTGACAGCCCACGCCCACTGTGGCCACTGCAGAGGATGCCGGGAGGTGACCCACACCCAGCGCCAGGAGGCTGGTGGACGGGGCTCCGGAGGCCCCCCTCGGCCCCATAAGCAGAGAGCATCCACTTCCTGTAAGGCCCTCTCCCCAAAGCCCCACAGCAAACATCCCTCCTGGGTCTGACCCCGGCCAGGCAGCCCGGGGCTCTCTGGGGAGGGTTTTCACAAAGACTCATCCAGCCCCTGGGCCGCTACAGGAAATCCTGGAGGCCAGCATTACAATGCATTGCTTCCGGCCACCGAGGGGTCCCGGGCACAGGAAAGAGGTGCCGGTAGCCCTGGTGCTTTCCAAAGGGCCTGGGCCAGGTAGCCCCCAGGCATGCCATGGCTCAGGTTGGGGCGGGGGTGGGGGGGTGGATAGAAAGGCTGCCCTGGGTGAGGGTGACAGGCATTTGAGCCTGTGAGGGACAGCCTTCCTCCCGCCCCCTTCTCATGCCTCTCCTCTCACACAACTTCTGTGGCTCCCCACCGCCCACGGGATCAAGGCTAGACACCGCAGCTCGGCATTCAAGGCTCCCGCAGGCCTCTCCACCCACGGGAGCCTCCTCCCCGTCCAGGCTCTGCTCTGACTCCAAACGTCCCAGGCCTGAGTGAGGCCTTCGTCTGGGAGACCGTCATTCCTCGCACGGTCTCAGCTCCAGTGGGCAGCCCACTTCGTTTAGTGCTAATGGTGATCGATTCTGACGGCTCCTCCAGCTCTAACCTCCTGGGTCCTGGACGCCGCCCCAGACACTGCCTCAGCTGCTCCCAAGGAAGATGAGCACGGCGTGGGCAAGAGAGCGAGACCTGCCTGATCCTGGTCCCGCCTCTGCTGCCCTCTGGTACCCCGAGGATGAGATGGGAACACCACCTCCCCAAGGGCGGCCATGTGGCTGGTACCAAAGCACAGTGCCTGGCGGGTCAGAAGGGATCAATGTGTGTTAACCATTGTCATTGCGGTCAGCAGAATAATGGTTCCAAAGATGTCCACGCCCTCATCCCCCAAACCTGTGAATATGCGACCTTAACACAGAAAGGGACTTTGCAGATGTAATCAAAGTGGGATCTTGAGATGGGAGATGACCCTGGATTCTCCAGGGGCCCAACGTCATCACAAGGGTCCTTATAAGAGGGAGGTGGGGGGGGGTCAGAGTCAGAGAAGGAGATGTGACAACAGAAGCAGAGTCAGAGAGAGAGATTGTAAGATGACATTGCTGGCTTCCAAGACAGAGGAAGAGGCCATGAGCCAAGGAATGGGGGCGCCTCTAGAAAGTTGGAAAGGCAGAGAAAGCGTCTCCTCCAGAGCCTCCAGAACGAATGCAGCCCTGCCCACACCTTCACATTAGGGATCTGCCCTCCAGAACTGCAAGATTAATAAACCCGTGTTGCCTCAAGCCACTAAATTTGCGGGAATTTGTGACAGCAGCCCTAGGAAGCTAACACAGTCATATCCCCATTGAAGACCTCATTAGTCTTCAGGGCAATCCTGTGACGAGGCTCAAGTGGTTGGTGGTTGGCTCCACATCTGGTGGTCTCTCTGTGCTGTCCGCACCCCTCCCCCAGCTCCCTGGGGGGCTAGCTTTGTTCCTGCACTTTTACTGATAAGGCTATTTGCATTTCATTTCACGTGGTCACATTTTTTGTTGTATCAACAACTTGCCATTTAGCCATATTCAACTTCTTCCCTGGCACGTCCCTGCTGGCAGCTAAGCTGGCAACTCCTTGAGGGAGGGATGTGTCCTCCCTGGATCCATGAAAGTGCCATGGGGTGGGAGTGGGGCCCGACGAACGGGTTCTTCACTGGCCAAGTGGAGATGATTGTGTGCAGTCTGACGACTGTCCTTAGCCCACTTCCCTTTAAAATTACCGGGGAGTTTAAAAACAGCTGTTTCCCAGGCTGCACCCTGAATGTATCAAATCAGAATTTCTGGGGGGTGGGGTCCTGGTAAGACTACCTTTTAAAGCCCCCAAGAGCATCCTGTGTGCTGGCAGGGCTGAGAACCCCCGCCTCCTGGGGCTGGTGCAAGGCTTAAAAGAAGTAACATGAGCTCATCATGGCAGCTAATGTTTATTGAGCATTTACTATACACAATGAAGTCCTTCACCTGCATTTGCTTATTTCATCCTCACAGCAACCCCATGAGGTAGGTACAGTCATCACCCATATTGAACACCTGAGATGGATGAGGCACAGAGAGGTCCAATCACTTGCTCGAGGTCCCACAGCTAGTAAGCAGTGGGGCCCGGGCTTCAACCCAGGCCCTTCAGCACTTCAGTCCACACCCTTAACCAGAGGTACCCCCGTGGGGTGTGGGGATAGGAGAAGGAAGGTTTTTATCATTGATATTGTTTAGAATAAAAGGCCACTCAGAAACTGACAAGCTTATCTTAAATGTCATGCGGAAATGCAAAATTCATCTGAAAAATTCCAAAACAATCTTGAAAAAGAAGAACAAAGTTGGAGGACTGACACTTTCCTGATTTCAAAGCTTTCTACAAACCTATAGTCCTCAAGACTGCAGTTTTGACATGAGGTCAGACACAGAGACCAGTGGAAGAGAACAGGGAGTTCAGAAATAAACCCTCACATTTATTGTCCACTGATTTTCGACAAGAGTGCCAAGATCACTCAATGGGGGAATATTGTCTTTTCAACAAATAGGGCTTGACGTCCACATGCAAAAGAATGAAGTTGGACCCTTACCTCACACCGTATACTTAAAATGAATCCAAGGCCTATGTGTAAGAGCTAAAACTATAAAACCCTTAGAAGAAAACATAGGGGAAAAATCTTCATAACCCTGGACTAGGTAATGGTTCTTAGAAATGACACCAAAAGGACAAGCAACAAAAACAACAGGGAAACTGGACTTCATCAAAATTAAAACCTTTTGCATTCCAAAGGAGACCATCCAGAAAGTGAAAAGACAACTCACAGAATGCAAGAAATTATGTGCAAATCACATACCTGATAAGGGATCTGTATCCAGAATGTATAAAGAATGCTTACAATTCAACAGTAAAAAGACACATAACCTAATTTTTAAATGGGCGAAGGATCTGAATAGACAGTTCTCCAAAGAAGATATACAAATGGCCAACAAGCACATGAAAAGATGCTCAACATCATTAGTCACTAGGGGAACGTAAACCAAAACCACAAAGAGATACCACCTCCCACCCCCTGGGATGGCTAGAATCAAAAAGAGAGACATAAGTGTTAGTAAGAACATACAGAAATTGGAGCCCTCATACATTGCTGACGGGAATGTAAAACGGGGCAGCTGCTTTGGAAAACAGTTTGGCAGCTCCTCCAAATGTGAAACATAGAGTCACCATATGACCCGGCAACTCCACTCCCAGAGAGAACTGAAAACACCCATCCACACAAAATCTCATCTACAAACATTCAGAGCAGCTTTATTCATAATAGTCCAAGGTGGAAACAACCCAAATGTCCATCAGTGGGTGAATGGATCAATATATATGGTCTATCCATACACTGGAATATTATTCAGCCTCAAAAAAGACTGAAATACAACACAGATGAACCTTGACCACATGACACAGAGTGAAAGAAGCTAGTCTTCTGACAAAAGACCAGATAGTGTAGCATTCTATCTCCATGAAATGTCCAGAACAGGTAAATCGCTTGAGACAGAAAGAAGATCAGTGGTGGGGCTTCCCTGGTGGCGCAGTGGTTAAGAATCCTCCTGCCAATGCAGGGGACACGGGTTTGAGCCCTGGTCCGGGAAGATCCCACATGCCGTGGAGCAGCTAAGCCCGTGAGCCACAACTACCGAGGTTGCGCTCTAGAGCCCGCGAGCCACAACTACTGAGCCCACGTGCAGCAACAAAGACCCAACGCAGCCAAAAATAAATTAAATAAATTTATTTTATTTATTTTTATTTTTTTTAAAATCCTGGTCATTTTTTTTTTTAATTTATTTATTTTTTATTTTATGGCTGTGCTGGGTCTTCGTTTCTATGCGAGGGCTTTCCCTAGTTGTGGCAAGCGGGGGCCACTCCTCATCACGGTGCGCGGGCCTCTCACTATCGCGGCCTCTCTTTGTTGTGGAGCACAGGCTCCAGACGCGCAGGCTCAGTAGTTGTGGCTCACGGGCCTAGTTGCTCCGCGGCATGTGGGATCTTCCCAGACCAGGGCTCGAACCCGTGTCCCCTGCATTGGCAGGCAGATTCTCAACCACTGCGCCACCAGGGAAGCCCCAAATAAATTTATTTTAAAAAAAAAGAAAGAAAGATCAGTGGTAGCTTAGGGCTGGGGACTTGAGCAAAATGGGGAGTTTGCGGGAATGGAGTTTCTTTTGGGGTTGGTAAAAGTGTTCTGGAATTAGGTAGTCGTGATGGTTGCAGAATCTATGAACATACTAAAAACCATCGAATCGTACACTTTACAGGGGCCAGTTGGGTGGTATGTGGATTATAGCGATACGTCGATGACGCGGTTACACGTCAAAAAGCAGGCGGACTTTTAGCTGCTTTGCTGTCAAGTTCTCTGCAGACGACACCCCCCACCCCACCCCATCGCGTGCGCTGCTCTCATGGCCCTGCTCTCAGTCACTATGTGGTGTCACCTCTGCGTGACGCCCAGCGCACAGTAGGTGCTCAGAGAGAACCGGCCTCCTCTCCCCCCGGTTCCTCCCCGGGCAGCACTCACGGCCCTGCCATCTGCCCCACTGACGCCTCTGACACACACCCGTCATTCACACACGTGTCCTTTCACTCCGGTGACCTGTGGGGCCACCCAGACCCTCCAAGGGGACGCGTCCCAACCACTGGCAGGGCTGTCAGCCGCACCCAAGGTCAGGCCCTTCCCGGGTGGCCTGGGCTCAGTGACCCCACGACGCTGGTGCATAAAGGCTTGGCCACCTCGGCCCAGCTGGGGACAGCTCCAAGGGCCACGCCAGCTCTGCAGCTCCTGGCGGGGCGGGGCGGGCCAAGCTGCCCTCCTCCCCCACGGTGCTGACCCAGGGCCTCCCCCCAGACTCTTGCACACTGGCTCCCTCCCAGAGTTGGCCTCATGCTACTGGTGTCTGTGGGTGGGTATCAGGGATGGTGCTCAGTGCCCTGCAGGGCACAGGGCAGCCCCGCCAAAGAGGACGAGCCAGCCCTAACGCCCGCCTTCCCGAGCCTGAGAACTTGAGAAGCCCTGACGGTGCAGGGCGGTTAAACTTTTACGTACATATATGTTTACATATATATGTGTTTACATATATATAGATTCTACTTAGCAATAGACTCCCAGGACTGTGGGAATCTCTCCAAGACAAACAACCCTGTTGCTTAAATAAATACACTGTAAAGAAACAGAGAGGGAGGGGGAGAGACAGAGACAAAGAGATGGGGAGGAGGGAAAGGGAGACAGAGGCAGAGAGAAAGAAATGGAGGAGAAACCCATATATTAAATTAGGAGTTTGGGATTAACTACACACGCTACTGTATATAAAATAGATAATCAACAAGGACTACTGTACAGCACAGGGAACTCCACTCAACATTCTGTAATAACCTATATGGGAAAAGAATCTGCAAAAGGATGGATATATGTATGTGTATAACCGAATCACTGTGCTGTACACCTGAAACTAACACAACATTGTAAATCAACCGTACTCCAATACAAAATTAAAATATTTTTAAAAAGAGTCTATATATTAACTCTTCACCGTGTGGACCTTATTTGGATCCTGATGCAAACCCACCCAGGGGTCAGGCAGTGGGTGGTGAGGGGACAGTGTTAAGAATGGAAATAAACGGTGCACATCTTGGTCTGCAAATGGAGAGTCTGAAGAGCGCTTGTTTTCCCTGGGAAAGGCCCACGAGGGTGACAGGCCAACACTGAGTTAAATGGGCTCGTTAACGTTTACGTTATAGTTATGGGGTGACAGGGATGAGCCTCGTCAATACTGGTGGGCCTAATTCCTGTAATCAGTGTTTCTCCTTCCATTCCATCCGCTTCCCCAAACACGGCCTTCTATGAGCAAGGGGCCAGCCACGGCACAGACCAGCCTCAACTGCTGCGCTGAAAGCCCCCCACAGGGAAGCACTTAATTGCTTTAAATATTTCAGTTTTTTGTTTTTCCACTAGGTTATTATGCAATAGCTTTAATGGTCAAACACATTTTACATCTTCCTCTTTTAATTAAAAAAGATCCTGTTCCTAGTACATCCCAAAACAGAACATGATGCCAACACCTGGATCTGGGCAATGCTCCTTCCAGAGGTCAGAGGTGGGGCCAGGTGAGTAGGTAGGCCAACCCCAGGCCACCATAAAGCACCAGACCCAGGAGGAAACATTTAGCCATCAGAACTCCAGGACCCATAAAATGGAAGTATCCCCCAGAGCCTAATCTCACCCCTCTGTCGACTCATCTGTCACACAGCCAGACAAGAGCAGGGCTGGGACTTGAACTTGGATCTCCATAACTCCTGAGCCCACTGCGCCACGTGTGCCACCTTCCACCTGAGGCCTGCTGGAGCTCAGCTGCTCGGTGGCTGATTCTCAGAGGAAGAAGCAGGAAGAAGCCGCTGAGTTAGAACTGCCTCTTCTGGACCTGTCTCCCCTCCCCCAACACCAATGCCACCAGTAGCCACCCGGATGGCTCAAAACCACAAAACTGATGATGACACTGAGGCTTAAACCCTCCTGTGGCCCCAGAGCCCACAGAACAAAGTCTTCCGCCCTCCATGACCTCAGGCCGGTCACAGCCCAGCCCTGCCTGGCTCCCCAGCCTCACCTCCTCCCCTGAGAACACTGACCTGCTGGAGTCCTCAAACGTGCATGCTTCCTCTTGTCTCCAGCCCTTTGCACAGTTTGCTCCCACTGCCTGGAACAGCGCTCTCCTGCTGCCCCAACCCCCTTTCTCCTGGCTGTTACTCATCTTTCCATTTTCAGCTGAAATGTCTCCTCCTCCAGGAAGCCCTCCTGATTGTTCCAAGATGGGGCTGGACGCCCGTCATGAACAACTCCTGCAGCCCTCAGAGCTGCCTCTATATTTTATGTTTTTTACTCTGTTTTGTAAGTGATTGTTAAATTGTTCCCCTCACTAACTAGGCCCTTACAGGGTGGGGACCCTCTGACTTCCCCAGGTTTACCCTGTTGTTCTCCACCTCCAGGGCACCATCACCTCTGCTCAAATGATTACAATTGACTCCTCCCCACTCTCTCCACTCTCTGCCTGCCCTCATGCTCTCCTCCACCTGGTAAGTGGTCTTCCCTTCCTAAAAGGTAAGCCAGATCACAATGCTCCCCTGCTTAAGCCCATGGAGTGACTTCCTTCCTGCTCTTAGAATAAAGCCCAAAGTCCTGGCCTCAGCCCACAGTGGCCCAGTTATCAGGCCCCGTCCCCTCAACATCCTCTTGTCCCTCTCCCCTTCCTTCTCCCTCTGTTCAAGCCCTGCCGGCTTCCATTCAGATCCTAGAAGCCACCAAGCTGTTCCTGCCCCAGGGCCTTTGCATGTGCTGCTCCCACTGCCTGGAGCATTCCTCCCACTCCTCACAAGACTGGACCCTCTCTTCCTGCCCAGCCCAGGTTGAAGGAGCCCCCGCTCTGAAGCAGGCCAACCGGGGACCCATGGGTTTCGGTGCCTCTATAGGTCCACCTTCCTAATTGTAATTATTTGCATTTACTTACTTGGTTTTGTTTTATTTCCAACATTTCACTAAAATGAAAGAGGCAGGGACATTCTGTCTTGCACACTCTTATAATGCAGATACCTGGCACATGCCTTGACACCCAGGAGGACTTGGTCAGTATTCATGAAACAAATGAATGAACAATAAAAGGGACACAGTGAACGTTCCTGGCCAAGCTTTGGAGCTGGTGAGAGCCTTAGCAACCCTTCAGGGCTTCTCTGAGCTTTGAGGAGATCAGGCACTAGCATCCTCTGGCCCCTGCCCCCCTAAGGCCACCCAGCCTCCCCCGGTGAGGTTTTTCATTTGAGAAGAGTTGACACTTTCAAACAAAATAAACATGTCATAATAAATTAAATTTAAAAAACGGCGAAGTGTTGGTGGGGGGTTGAGAGGTGGCTGTTGGAGGGAGCCACAGACAGACACACGGACGGACGGACGGACGGACGGATGGATGGATGGATGGATGGATGGATGGATGGACACAGGGCCAGGTAAGCAAGGGGCTGCCTGATGCCCAGCCAGCAGGGCTGGTGGGTTTGTGGCTGCAGCTGGAAGGGCTCCTTAGCACCTCAGTCTAGTTCACGGCTCTGCCGAGGTCTGCGCAGCCCTTTCTGTACCTGTGTTCACCTCAGAAGCAAGCGTCTGGGGTCCACGGACACCAGGAAATCTCTGGGCCTGCAGTTGGAGGCTGAAGGGTCATGTCTCTCTTTTAAAGGCTGGAGGGGAAGGGGGCACAGCACATGATGGAGAGGGGCAGGCAAGGGCACAGCCAGCTCCTCCCCGACCCCGTTATCTTTAGGCAGAAAGACTAGGTTTGTCTAAAATAATGTTATTTGTTCAGGCCCTTGCTTCCTGCTGTTTCAAAGGTGGTTCTTAAAGATGTGCTCTTTGAGTGGGAAGATTAAAAAGTCATTTCAAGGGGAGGAGAGAGGAGGGAAAAGGAAGGAGAAAAGAAAGAAAGAAAGAGAGGAAGGAAGGGAGGGAGGAAGGGGGAGGGAGGGAGGAAGGAATAGAAAGAAAGAGAGAAAGAGAGGAAGGGAGGAAGAGAGAGAGAGGAAGGAAGGAAGAGAGACAGAGGAAGGAAGGAAGAGAGAGAGGAAGAAAGAAAGAAAGAAAGAAAGAAAAGAAAAGAAAGAAAGAAAGAAAGAAAGAAAGAAAGAAAGAAAGAAAGAAAGAAAGAAAGAAAGAAAGAAAGAAAGAAAGAAAGAAAGAAAAGCTAAGGAAGAAAAGAGGGGAAAAAAAAGAAAAGAAAAAAAAGAAGGGGGAGAATTAACACTTCAACCCCCTAATCAGAGAAGCCCCATCGCCCAGTCCCGAAGCCGCCCCAGAGGCCCCTTTCTGGACTTGGCAGGCCAGGCTTGCTGGTGGGACCCCACCCTGGGCCCAGGCTGTCCCCTCCCTCCTGGACAAGGCTGGTTACACAACCCCTCCGTGGAAGCAGCCCAGGAGGCCGGTCACATGCGGCAGCTTCCCGGGAGGGGCGGGGGAGGGAGGCGCTTCCCAGACCCAGGCTGTCGCCACCGCTCCCCACCCTGCCCCCATGAGCTTGGCCTGGGAGTCAGCTCTTCAGCCCACTGGCTCGGCCAGACTGATCCAAGAGTGTTCCCAGATGTGCGCTGAGGGTAATAAAAAGGCAAACGGTTCCTGTCAGCAGCAGGAAACTCCAGGAGGGCGACCCCCAGCAGCCAGCAGGGCAGATGTTTGCAACGTGTGCTCTGGTGGCAGGGAAGGGAGGCCTGAGGCACCAGGACAGCCATACAGGGACTGCACAGGGGGTGTCACTGCACCCCTTCTCCTTGGACACATGGCAGAAGGGGCTGGGGGTCTCCATGCATTCCCCTTGCTGGCCCCACCTACCTAGCTCTATCCCACCCTGCTTCACCCCACCTTGGACTTAGCCTAAGTGTGGACATCTGGCGTTTGGGTTTTCCCCACAGAACTGCACAACTGCGTCCCTGACTTGGGGGAGTGGCTTCTCCCGCCCCAACCCTGAGGTTCTGGGGGCAGGTGCCAATCACATTATTTTGCTCTTGTCCCTCTGCAACAGGGGAGAACATGTGACCCAGTCCTGGCCAATCACAGTTTCCCATTCTCCTAGCCACTGTGATTGGTGCTAGGATGGGCATGTGACCTAACCAGGACCAATCAAAGCCCTTCCCTGAGACTTTTCTAGGAAGATGGCAGAGGTGGAGGGAAATGTCACCCTGAGTGACGACCTTGTGGGAGGTGGAGCTGGAAGGATGTTCAGGTCGCCTGAGCTGCTCCATGGACAAGGAAATGAGGTCCAGACTTGCAGGGAGAGGAGGTGAGCTGCATGACCCACTGACCTTGAGCCCTAGAGCACCAGGAAATCGGAGCGACTGGAAGGGTCGGGGGTGCTGCAGCTGTGCAGGGTGGGGAGACCGTCCTGGATGGTACCTGGAGAGGTCTACTTTTGCCTTAAAATGCAGGCTGAGGCCAATTAAACCAAATGGGCCAGGCCCTGGCCAAGTGGCTGAGGTGACTTTGGGCAGGGGAGGGGTTAAATCTGGGCAGGCCTGATTGGCCAGATTGGGACAGGAAGTGGGGCCAAACCGAGGCCAGGCCCTGGAGGAAATGGAGAATTCTTTCCCTCAGCCCTCAAACTGACCTTTTGGGATGGCCCGAGCCTTCTTCCTTTTTTTCCTAATGTGTATGAGCACTGAGGAGCACGCTAATTTCATCTTGCTAGCTTATCTACTCCTCACAACCACCCACGAGGTAGGAACTATGTTTTGCTCACTTTCCAGATGAAGAGACTGAGGGTCAGAGTGGCAGTGTATCCACCCAGGAACGCAACTGTTAGCAAGTGTCAGCACTGAGGCTCTCCTGCCCACCCCGGGCCAGGGCTCTCTCCCCCACAACACAGTGGCTCCCACTGACAGGGCTTCCCTGAGGATCTGTGGGGCAGACACGGTCCCCATGCCCTGGGGACCCCCACCGGAGGAGCCATGCCTTCTCTCTCACAAACCCCCCCTGGCCTTGTGGCTTGAGCGTGTTCCCTGCCTGCCTTCCCCTCTCTTCTCCTTCCAACTCCTCCCACTGTCCGCCCCCTCTTCGCTCTGACAGCCAGGCTCTGAGGAGACATCGGTCCTCCAGGTGAAGGTGGTAACACACACACACACACACACACACACACACAAACACACACACACACACCGGGGTCTGTCCTGGAGAAACTTCAGAAGGAAGCAACACAACCACTTCTGGTCTCCCCCATAAGAACACTGTTTGGGCAAAGTCCATCCAACTTCCTGGCCTGTTCAGGGTGTTCTGTTGGATGTCACTGGAGCCAGAAACTGGTGGGGGCGGGGCAAGGGGAATGTTCTCTCTGCTTCCAGCACAGTCCTAGGCATCTCCACCAGGGGTGAGAATCCCAGACGCAACCTGGGTGTGCGGGCTGAAGTCCTGGGGTGTGCAGGGCAGGTTGGCAGAATGGTTAGACACTCCCAGTTTGGAGGCAGACATGCTTGGGCTCAAACCTTGACTGCCTCTGATAAACTTAGTGTGACCTTGTCAAGTCCCTCAAGCTCTCAGAGCCTCAGTTTCCCCACCTGTGAAGTTGGGATAACGACCCCAGCCTATCCAAGGACCGCCGCGCGAGGCCTGAGGGAGTGAGTGTGGAGGGCATCCACACGGTCCCATTACACAGGTGAGCACTGCTGTCTCAAGACCCACCCTCAGCGAGCGTGACACACGAGTCAGCTGCACAGAGCCAGAGCCGTCACCCCCTCCTTGGGGGCTGAGGCCCCCAGCCCCGTGCCCCAGGGGGACAGCCCAGAAAGGCCGGGGCTGGTGGCAGGCAGAAACTGGAGCAGCAAGGCCAGCAGGGTGGGGGCCGGGAAGACAAGGGGCGGCCACAGGAAAGCGTGGCCGGAACCCCCGGAGCCAGCAGCTGGAAGGAAGGAGTCGCCAGGTGGGCCCCACCCTCACCAGGCGGCGCTGGGCAGGCAGAAGGCCAGAGCACTTGGCAGGACCGGTCCAGCCTCCGGAGACCCCGGGATGTCCTTCGGGACTGAGGGCCAAGCATTGTCCCTGATTACAAGAGGTTCTGGCCGGCGGCTTTCACACGGCTCACTGTGTCCCGGGGCCTGTGGGAACTGGCTCTCTTCCCTTGGCTCAGTGGGGTTTCAGATTGTAGCCCCTCCATCTGCCACCACCCCTGAGCTCAGTGCCGTGTGGGATGCAGACAAGGGGGTGGGGAGAGGAGTGGAGTTAGCTTTCATTCACACAGTCATTCATTCAGGCTGCCTTAAGGAGCCCACTGCATGCCAGGCCCTGCGCTAGGACTCGGGAGAGACTGATACGAACTGGATCTAATCCCTACACCTCTCTTCCTTCTATTCCTTCCTTTCTGATTCATCAAGTGCTCTTTGTCATTAGCAATTAGAAGCTGGGATGGGGCCAAATCGCAAGCCAGCTAAGCCATGGGATGAGCCTGGCAGTACCCAGGCTCTGGAAAGACAGCCCCAGGTTCAAATCTGCTCACTCATCAGGGCTGCTGTGTTCGGTGGTTTAGGTTGTGCACTGCACAAGGTGCCATATCCAAGGGAATGCTGTTCACATTGTGAACATCTTTATCATTTAAAAACATTTTTGAATTTTTATTACAGCTTTATTGATGTGAAAGGTGGGCTATTTGCACATCAATTATGCCCATTTTCTGTCAGATGGCAGGAAAGGGACCCGCTATAACAAAATTGGCCTAACACAATTGCCTTAATTATTCCTAATGGTTATGAAAAATTTGAATTCTCCATTATTTTATGTTCAACAGTTTATAGAGAATGCCTTTACATCTGGCATCCTGTTGTTAAACAGAGAATAGTACAACTTAAAATCATCTACTGGGGAAGAGATGGTTCTTTCTAAGGTGGCTGGGTCAGCCCATTTGCCTCTCTGAGCCACGGCTTCCACATCTGTCTTATGGACCTAATGGCCCGTCCCTTGCAGGGATGTGTGCTGAGGATGCAGGGAAGCCTGTGGTACATAATAGGTGCTCAGCCAGCGGTACTTGTGGTCATTCTCCCCCGACATGCAGTCCTCGTTTAAACTCTGCAAAGTGAAGGTACGTTGGTGCCTCAGTTTACACCCACCTCCCGCAAGAAGCAGAGGCAGCTCTCCCCAGGACCACCGTTGGGGGCGGGTGTTCTGCCTTTACAGAGAGTCCTATTCCTGCCCGGGCTGAAATGCTTGCCCCTGAGTTTCTCCAAATTTGGTCCTGCCCAGACTCCCAAACCTGTTTCCTGTCCCCCGCCCCCGCCGCCGCCCCTCCGTGCTGGCCGCCAGAGGGGCCGCCACTGATGGGGGCCCTCCCCAGAGCCCCCAGAAGCCGCCCAAAGAGGAAATCCTCTTCCTCCCCTTCCAGGCTGGAAACTACAGAATGTTTCTTTTGGAATTTTTTGGCTTTCACACTGCAGAATGTTCTAGCCTCATCAGCCACAGGTTCCCCTTCCCTGTTGGCCAGCAATTCTTCGGCCAAAGATGTGCCTGGACCTTACCTCCCCTTTCCCCACCCCCTTCGCCTATGTTTGTTGCAAGCCAAACAAAATATGCCAAGGAGCCCAGAAGAACCGACCGGAAATGACCCAAACACGCCTACGGCTGATCCTTTCCAAAACTAGAGAGGCCGGGGTAGCAGGAACATGACAGCTGCGGCCCCCAACATGACACAGGGCGGGAGGACGGGGGAAATCTGAAGGGCCAGGTCGGATCCTGCCGTGGCCTTTGAAAAGAAAAATCCAGCTCTTTATTCATTTAGCTCCCAACCCTCCCCTCCTGGCAGCAGAATAATTAAATATTCATGCATTTTCTCCTTTCCCCTAAGAAAGCGATAAGTCAGATTTCTGCACACACATAGAAAAAGTGCCCCAAGGCGAGGAGCTGGAGCCAAATTTCAGTGGAAGACAAAGCCTCCACTTCAATTTACGAATGAAAACACCCTTCACCTTTGCTGCTGTGAATTTCCTAGATACACATGGTCAAGACAATCTGAGAATTATGAGGCTCCAGGACCAATTAGGGCTGTTTGTGTTGACGTAAAGTCTGGGGGTTTTTTTTTTCTTCCCCTTGCAAGTATTTATGATACTGACAGATGCAACAGGAAGAAAAAAAAAATCCCCTAACAGGAATAAGGCTTCTGGGGCCATGTGGATGAGGATTCAAGGTGAAGAGCAGCCCCTGGGTTTTTTTATTTTTATTTTTTAATTATTTTTTTGAATTTTATTTTTATTTATTTTTATACAGCAGGTTCTTTTTTCAAAAATAGATTTATTGGCTTCCCTGGTGGCGCAGTGGTTAGGAATCCGCCTGCCAGTGCAGGGGACACAGGTTCATGCCCCGGTCCGGGAAGATCCCACATGCCGCGGAGCGGCTAGGCCCGTGAGCCACAACTACTGAGCCTGTGCGTCTGGAGCCTGTGCTCCGCAACGGGAGAGGCTGCGACCGTGAGAGGCCCGCGCACCGCGATGAAGAGTGGCCCCCGCTCGCCACAACTGGAGAAAGCCCTCGCACAGAAACGAAGACCCAACACAGCCAAAAGTAAATAAATAAATAAATAAATCTATTTTTTAAAAAATAGATTTTTATTTATTTATTTATTTATGGCTGCGTCGGGTCTTCGTTGCTGCACGCAGTTTCTTCTCTAGTTGCGGCGAGCGGGGGCTACTCTTTGTTGCGGCGCGCGGGCTTCTCATTGCGGTGGCTTCTCTCGTCGCGGAGCACGGGCTCTAGGCGCGCGGGCTTCAGTACTTGTGGCTCGCGGGCTCTAGAGCGCAGGCTCAGTAGTTGTGGCTCAAGGGCTTAGCTGCTCCGCGGCATGTGGGATCCTCCCAGACCAGGGCTCGAACCTGTGTCCCCTGCATTGGCAGGCGGATTCTTAACCACTGCGCCACCAGGGAAGCCCTTAGCCCCTGATTTTGTTTAAGCCATCAGATCTGTGTGTGCTGCCACGTGACGATGGGGACAGAGCTGTCGCCACAGGTGCCAACACCCTCCCAGACACGCTGCACAGAGTAGGGGGTGTAAGCCGCACAACAAACCTAGGGCAAGGTGTTCATCCCATTTTGCAGGTGAGGAAACTGAGGTCCAGAGCAGCCAAGTCGTTTTCTCAAGGTGGCAAGGCCGGGGGTGGGGTGTGAACACGGGCTCTCCCAGTGGCAGAGGTGACCCTGCTGTTTGGAATTCAGTGCATTTAGGCCCCACTGTGTGCAAAGCACACTGGGGCGAGAGGAGGTGCAGGCGGGCAGCATGCTCCAGAGGGGCCAGTGGGAGGCAAAGGCCAGCAACCTTGGGACTCCGTCCTGAAACAAGCCTCTTCTGGCGAAGAGGAATGTCGGGGAGGGGGGAGCAACTTAAGGGGTAAAGGCCCCCACATCAGACTCCATGTCTGACCCGGCCTCCCAGGGAATGCGGACCCCCTCTGCCTCTCACAAAACCGCCTGGGGAGGCACTGGGCACTGGTGCACATTACTGCACCCAACCCTCACTCACATGGGCATTTATCCAGCACCTACTGTGCGCAGAGGCACAGTGTGGTGGTGGGATCTGGTATCCTCCATGCTGGGCTTCGAGCCCTGGACAAGGAAGTGACTGAGCCCTCTGACCTCACTGTCACATCTGGAAAATGGGCACAAGGAGAGAAGCCCCTGGCAGGGGGTTGTGCGGATTCCCTGAGCCGAGGCAGCACAGGATCCCCGTGGGCTGATGCAGCCAGAGGCCTGGGTTTAATCCTGCCTCTGCCATTCACTGTGTGATCTCAGGCCTGCTACTTACCCTCTACATCTCAGTCTCCTCCTCTGGAAAATGGGATGGTAATAATGACCACCTCGTGGTGCTGCTGTGAAGGTTAAATGTGTTTATAGTTTGTTAGACAGTACACAGATGTTTTGTGCAGTTTTCTATATATGTGTTATGCTTGGTAATATAAAGATTGCACGTCATGGGGGAAGAGGCACTGCACGCACAATCCCTTGGCGCAGTCTGGGCATACAGTAAATGATTAGGAAGTGTGAGCGCTACGTTATTGTTATCCTAATTTTTATCCTGTAGGTCAGTGGGAGCCATGGAGAGTCTCAGAGTGGGGGGGGGCGGTGGAGGCGGAGTCACACTTAGCAAAGTTCTGTTTTAAGCATCTTAGAAGTAAAGATACAGGAGCCAGGACCACTAGCCCAGGTGGTGCCTTTGTGTGTGAGGAAAAGATGCTCTGCTGGGCCACAGAACCCCACGCCAGGGCACGCGGCTTGCTGGACGGAGCCAGGTCTTCGTTCAGAATGAACGACCTGCCCGACAGTCTCCGGTTGAGAGGGAAGAATGGAATGGTTGGTGGAGGGGTGAGGGGGCCTCCATCTCTGAAAGTCTTTGCCTCTCGGGCCACTCCCCCCATCTCCACAGCTCGGGCAGCCCACACGGCAGATGGAAAGGCTCCCCGGCTGGCATGTGTGTGGGTGGGTGGAAAGGGGGCGGAGCAGCCACTGCCTGTGCCCCAATCCCAGCTCGCTCGCTCCCTGACCACATTTTTCCACCTCGCTTCTTTCCTTTCTAATGCGCTCATACGTCTTAAGATCTAGATTGTTTTTTGTGAATGGAATGTAATTGGAGAGCTGGAGACGCAAGTCCCGGGAGGCCCTGCAGATGGAGAAGGTCCCCTCTCCATGCGAAAGGCTCCCTGGTGGCCCGGGCAGCCGACGAGATGGACGGGGCCAGGTGGGGAAGGTCACGGTGCGGGCAAGGCCGCTAAACAGGAGAGGCCGGGACTCCCCCCCCCACCCCCCGCTCCCCCCCCCCACGTGGGGGCCCTACAGCCGTGTTTTCTGGGCTTTGTTCTGATCACACCCTAGGGTAGGACCACCCATGGAGACGCTGACCTCTGCCAGGATGGGGCACCCGGGGGCTGTGGCCTCTTCTACCAGGGGTCTGGTGACTTCCAAGGGCCCATCCTGCAGTCTCAGCCCAGCCCCCCGCACTGAGTAGGACACGTTCATTCATTCATTCACTCATTTGTTCAAAAAACTATTAACTACATGCTTCGTACGTGCCAGGGAATGCACCAGGCACTGGGTACTGCCGCGAATGGGACGGCTGGGCCCCTGCCCTCATGGGCTGATGGGGAAACGCAACCAGCACAGGATTGTGGAGCAGAGAGATTAAACAACTTGCATGAGGACAGAGCCAGCTAGGTTGGACCCAGGTCCTGTTGACCCCTGGTGCGAGCGTCTAACCACTGCACTTCCTCCAGCTAAGGCCAGCTCTAGGCGTGGAGAGGCCTGGGGTGCTGGAGAACTCTGGCTCCTCCCAGTGGTCAGGCAGGGCCTGCTTTGCAGGAAGGCCAGGCTCCTCCTGGAGTTGCATCCCTCCCAGCACAGCTGTGAAAGGAGCGGGAATTAGGGGGAATCATGAAGTTTCCCAAGGCTCCTGCCTTCGTAAACTGAAGATAACAACTCTCACCCAAGGGTGAATGTGAAGATTAAACAAAGCTCATCGTAGAAAATGAGCTCAGTACAGTTTCCGGTATATCGCAAATGTTCAATAAATGCTGCGTGCAGTGAACAACCTGCCCAACAGTACCTGGCAGTACCCACTCTGTTCCCTTTCGTTCAAAGGCTATATGTACATTTAAGTGGAGAGGGTCCAACAAGGGCTGGCTTTGAAGGGCAGAAGGGTTTGAATGGAATTTAGACCTCCGAAGAAAAGCAAAGAGGTGACTGTCTCAGACATCCCTGTGGCTTCCAACATGCCTGTATTTTCTGAGCCCTTACTGTGCTCAAAATGTGCTAGCACCTTCCCTGGACAGCCCAGGCCAGAGAAATAACCCCTAGCAAGAAGATCATGAAGAACAGGCCACAGCTCTGTGGCCTGTGAAAGCCTGGAAAGTTTAAAAGGAGTGAATATTTTATACACTTTCCAGGACTTATGTGTGGAGAGATCCTTAAAAGATTGAAAGCGCCCATTTCCCGGCCCTTCTCTCTGCTTTTTTTTAATGTTGAGCTATAATTCATATACTATAAAATTCACAATTTTAAAGTGTACAATTCAGCAGTCTTTTTAAAAACGTATTCACAAGGGTGGGTAACCATCAGCGCTATGTAATTCCAGGACATTTTCACCACCCCCCCAAAGAAACCCTACATCCTTTAGTGTCAACCCCCATTCTCCCTACCCCCCAGCTCTGGCAAACACTAATCTACTTTCCGTCTCTATGAATTTTCCTATTCTTGACATTTCGTACAAGTGGAATCACACAGTATGTGGGTCTTTCGTAACTGGCTTCTTTCACTTAGTAGGATGTTTTCAAGGTTCATCCATGTCACAGCCTGTGCTTCATTCCTTTTATGGCTGAATAACATCCCAGTGCACAGACAGACCACCTTTTGTTTATTCATTCATCCACTGATGGATATTTGGGTCGTTTCCACTTTGAGGCTATTGTGAATAGTGCTGCTGTGAACAGTTGTGGACACTTTGTGCGTGTGGGCGTTTCCGTGTGTCTTGGGTAGATACCTAGGAGTGGAACGCCTGGGTCACGTGGTCACTCTATGTTTAACCTTTTGTGGAGCTGCCGGGCCGTCTTCCCAAGCAGCTGCACCAGTTTCCATTCCCACCAGCAGGGCATGCTGGTTCTGATTCCTCTGCATCCTCGCCAACCCCTGTGACTGTCCATCTTTCTGACTGTAGTCGTCCTAGTGGGGGTGATGTGGCTTCTCTCTGCTCTCACCTTGCTTTTCCACCAGATCTTCTGAACACCGTCTTTACCACCCGCGGAACTGCCAAGCTCTTGTTTAAATGGGGGCTCCGTCGGGACTTCCCTGGTGGTCCAGTGGGTAAGACTCCATGCTCCCAATGGAGGGGGCCCGGGTTCGATCCCTGATCAGGGAACTAGATCCCGTATACATGCTGTAACTAAAGATCCCACGTGCTGCAACTAAGACCCGGGGCAGACAAAATAAATTAAAAAAAAAAAAAAAATGTTGGGCCCCTGTAAACATTTAAAAAATAAATAAATAAATAAATAAATAAATAAATAAATAAATGGGGGCTCCCTCTGGACTGAGACTCCAGGAAATCAGGGCGCACACCTGTCCTGACTACTGTGGTCCTCCAGGGCGCAGTCCAGAGCAGCTGCTCGATAACAATCTTGTTGAATGAATGGATGGCTTTATGACCATCCTAAGCACCCACGTGGGAACACAGATCCTGACTGCATACTGCTCTGAGTGACCTCTGATCATTCAGAAGTCCAAGGAACCAGACCCAAACTCGCATTCTGTGGAAATTTCCACATTCTCATCAAGTTCTCCTCCGATATCATGTTGTCACTGAAGGCCCCGCCGGGCTGGACGGCGTCCTCCGAGTGACTGTCCTGGGAGGGACCTGGTCTCGGGCCACACACACTCCCCCCACCCCTCCGAGTCTGCAGTTCTGCTCCTGGACGGAGCCCATCCCCCAGGCCTTGGCCTCCGCAGCGACCATCCCGGCCAAACGCAGCGGATGTGCGATGCCGCCCTTGCGGGGGAGGAAGCACAGGAGCTCAGCACTTATTGTTTAGAGGGAAAAGCTCTGCAGAGCCCGAGGAAGACGCTGAATTGTGCTTGTGGAATCGTGGAGCCCGAGGGGAGGTCACCCTTCGGTGCCTTGGACAGAGGCGGCTCGGATGCCTTGGTGGAGCCCGAAGTCAGTAGAGTGGATCTTGGCCATCCTCCCACTTTCCTCGCTCACACGCCCCCTCCTCCTCCCTGTCCCGAGCCCAGCCAGGTCCCTGCTTCAGGACCGGGAACAAAAGTGACCATCACGTCCGGGCACTCACCCCACGCGAGACCCTGTCGAAGGGCTGTCTTACTGTCCCCATTTTACAGATGAGGAAAATGAGGCCCCAGGCAGGTCAGACCTGGGCCACAGTCTCAGGACTGCCAGGCGGAGAAGCTGAGATATGAATCAAGCAGTTTGGCCATTGGGAGCTCAAAAAAGAGGAGCAAAATAGGGACCCTGAGCATTTACAGTATGTCAGCGTGAGGGGGCAGCTGGCACCTCCTCTGAGGTCATCTGCGTGTGTGTGTGCGTTACAGTATTCGTTCCTTGAATAAAATGCTGTGATAGGGAAACCTCAGTTTTTTGGGCTTTTGAAAAGTGTTTCTATCTGGGCCAAATAAAAAGGTGTCTTACCTGCATTTGTTTCCCCCAGATTATTATTTTTGAATTTTCCTGATTGGTGAAATCGGGACCCCTTGTGGAAGGGAGGCACAGGCTTTGGCGCCCGGCTCTGATCTCCTCGGGCACAGGACGCAAACCCTTCCGCGCCTCAGTTTCCTCGTTTGGAGCGCTGGCATAAAGGTGCCCCTGCCACATGTCCCAGAGAACTGTATCCCTGGCAGCCACGAGCATCTTTCTCCCCCCCCATCACTGACAGAGGTGGCTCACCTGTCTCCCAGGTGAGACTGCCCCTCCCCCTCGGGGCCTGGGGCCCCTGGACACTGGGACAGGCTGAATGGTAAGAAATTCAAGCTGCACACTATTCACAATAGCCAAGACATGGAAACAACCTAAATGTCCATCGACAGAGGAATGGATAAAGAAGATGTGGTACATATACACAATGGAATATTACTCAGCCATAAAAAAAGAATGAAAGAATGCCATTTGCAGCAACATGGATGGACATGGAGATTATCATACTAAGTGAAGTAAGTCAGATAGGGAAAGACAAACACCATATGATATCACTTACCTGTGGAATCTAAAATATGGCACAAAAGAATTTCTCTACGAAACAGAAACAGACTCACAGACACAGAGAACAGACTTGTGGTTGCCAAGCGGGAGGGGGGTGGGGGAGGGATGGATTGGGGGTTTGGGGTTAGCAATGTAAACCATTATACATAGAATGGATAAACAACGAGGCCCTACTGTAGAGCACATGGAACTATATATGATAGGCTGTGATAACCACAATGGAAAAAAATATGAAAAAGAATGTAGATATATGTATAACTGAATCACTGTGTTGTACAGTATAAATTAACACAACATTGTAAATCAACTATACTTCAATAAAATAAATTAAGGAAAAAAAAAAAGAAATTCAAGCTGTAGATCAGAAAACAGGAAAGGGTCACAATGCCTTGGCCATTCCCATCCACTGTGAGTGCGTGAGATCAACCCAATGGCAGCTCCCAGCTCTTAGATGTCATAGGTTAGTAATTCTTCTTTTTCCCCAGTTTTGGGAACAACAGAGGGTTGCCAACTCTTTGTTTGGTCAGGAAAGGACAACTTCTAAAGTACTACTTACAACCACTGACATTTTGCACCAAGCAAGAGACACATTAGCACCAAAAGCAAAGGAAATCAACAATCTCGGAATTTTTTTTTTTAATGGGATCAGCCCCACTTTGTGAGTACGCTTTTGCGTCTCCCATGTCCCTTCCTGTCTGTTTGCTTTGGACTGTGCAAATGCTTAACCAGGCCTGCTTTAGCATGTGGTCAGCCTTTGGGGACTACTGGGCTGGGCCCTGCTGCGGTGGCGTCCTACCCACAGCCAGTGGCTGTTGTGGAGACGTGGCTGAAAAAAGTCAGGGACCAGTTGGCACTGGTTTCCCACTGGCTGGGGGATGCCCTGATGACTCCGTCGTACTGAGGAAGTGGGCCCCAAACTGATGGCCAAACTCCCTGTAGAATATATAAAATAGATAACCAACAAGGACCTCCTGTACAGCACAGGGAACACTACTCAGTATTCTGTAATGACCTATATGGGAAAAGAATCTGAAAAAGAAGAATATGTGTATATGTATAACTGAATCACTATGCTGTACACCGGAAACTAACACGACATTGTAAATCAACTCTACTCCAATAAAATTAAAAACATACACACAGAAACACACACACACAAAACGCAAAAGTCCCCGTAGAGAACTTTCCCCCATTTTAAGGGTGCCCTGAGCTCCCAGGAAGGCTGAGTTGCACGTTAGAAATTCCACTTCGCCTGCTGGCTATTGGCTCCTTGGTCTGGCTACGTTCCGCACTGAAGGTCCTACGCTTCCCTGACATGGCCCCAGTGCCTAGGAGATCGCTGGGAGCAGAGTAGCCACTTAATAAATATTTGTTCAGTAACTGACTGAGTTCAAGTACACCTACTGCCATGGAATATTATATAGCCATTAAAACAAGGTCAAAGACTGGCAAACATTAACAGTATTCGAATCTAGATGGTGGGGGTACAAACTATGTTGTCCTATTTTTTTCCACTGCTCTGTATATTTGAAATCTTTCTTAATAAAAAGCTGGAAAAAATAACAAAAATTATACCCATGCAGAGTTTGTAAGAAACAACAGGGGCAGACCTGTGATATGTAGAAATCATGAACTCATATAAATTATTTACTAAAGAGACTGTAAGGAAACGTACCCCAGTGCAACTAATGGATATTTCTGGATGTGGGTTATCAGCTTTTCCCTCCGTACTTTCTACCTACGTTTCTGGATTTTCTAAAATCAGGGGGAAAAAAGCTTTATAAAAAATATGAATAAGATGCATCTTAGGGTTTTCTTTTCCCATCGTCCTTCCCTTTCTCTCTTCTCCCGGGGAACTGCTAATTGCTCCTAAATTGTCTTCTCTTTGCCTAGGAGGGAACAAGGCTTTCCTGTTCTGGAAACGTCTGTGCTGCCAGGAGTCCAGCAGATGAGAAAGAATAGAGGAGAGAGGCCCCTTCACGTGGAGCTGGGGCTGGGCTCCCAGGAACCACGGGTTCCTGGGGCAGCGCTGAGCTGTGGGCTGAGGGTTTTTCAGAAAGCTATACAGGGTCAGAGTGCAGGGTGCCCTGGGATGTGGAACTGATCCCCAGGGCAACAGAGATGGGGGGACTCTTGATCCCACCCTCTCATTATACAGATAAGAACATGAGATCCAGAGAGGGGAAGTGACCTGCCCAGGTCACATGGCACCCAGAAGCCAAGGCAGGACTTGATCCCACGACTCCTGAGCCCTCCTCCCCAGATCCCTCTCCCCATCCTTCAGGGCCCTCTCCCAGGAGTGCTTCTGGATTTTTCTCTGTTCAGTGGGCCCAGAGAGCAATCACTCCAACCCCTTCCCGACATTCTGCATCACTGGGTTTCAAAATCACCCCTGAGTTTTCCAAGGGAAACATATTTTGGTTTTGGTTCTTTTCTTCCACTCATTTGAAGAAATCTGAGAGCCCTTTCTAATTGTTTGGTCAAGACTGCAGACAGGCAGTGAGGCACGCCACAAACAAGATCTTGAGCCTGGGGAACCCAAGGCCACCACTGGCCTGGAGAAACATGGGACACCAGGCCTGTCCCTGGTGCTTGCTCAGCACATGAGCCCCGAGTTCTTGGAACACAGGGTGGGGTGTTTGCCAAGTTCCCCAGATCCCTGACATTGGTGTCCTGTCGGGAAAGGCTGGGTCTTTAGTGGCTGTGAGTGCATACTGAGTCCATGCGAAGTTGGTAGCTATGGGCACTGCCAGAAGTGGGGCCCTGCAGCCTAGACTACATTTCCTAGCCTCCCTTGCAGCTAGGTGTGGCTGTGTGACTAAGTTCTAGCCAGCAGGATGTCAGTGCAAAGTGATGTACAACTTAAGAAAGGGGCATGCCGTTCTTTGCCCCTCCCTTCTTCTTGCTTGCTAGATGGTAGATGTGATGACCAGAGTTCCAGCAGCCATTTTGGAGCC
This sequence comes from Eschrichtius robustus, assembly GCF_028021215.1. Taxonomy (NCBI): domain Eukaryota; kingdom Metazoa; phylum Chordata; class Mammalia; order Artiodactyla; family Eschrichtiidae; genus Eschrichtius; species Eschrichtius robustus. Next base: position 4,372,091 of record NC_090842.1, read on the forward strand.
TGGGGGTGACTCTAGGAATAGGAAGAACAAGATAGGAGAAACTTGGGTCCTGACATCATAGAGCCCCCTGCAGTCAAAAATAAGTTTCCATCTTTTTTTTTTTTTTTTTTTTTTTGGCCACGCTGCACAGCTTATGGGATCTTAGTGCCCCGACCAGGGATTGAACCCAGGCCCTCAGCAGTGAAAGCGCAGAGTCCTAACCACTAGACCACCAAGGAATTCCCAACTTCCATCTTCTTAAAGCCATGATTATTTGGGGTTTCCTTTGCTTTGTGGACCCCCACGAGTCCTCTGGTGCCCCAGGGTTCACACTAGCTCTGTGTCCTCTGCAGCCAGCCCCAGAGAGCAGATGAATGGCCAGGCTTTGAATTAAAAAGGAGTTTCCTGGGGCGGCTGTAACCAAATGACCCCAGACAGAACACGTTTATTATCTGATGTTTCAGAGCAGGAGCAGAATCCGGGGGGGTGAGGGGCGAGCAGGACGAGACGCCCCCAGCCCCACCCCGGATGCCGCCCGTCACGTGAACTTGGACATTCCGCTTGTCTCTTTACTGCTCTTTGCCAATTCGAGGCCAGGCACGGTTGGGGAACCTTCCCCATCGCCCCCTCCAGCCTTATCCCTCCCAGCTGGCCCAATGCCCCCAGCGCAGGCCCACCTAGGACAGAGCCATTTCCGGGCCTGGGACCACCCCACCGCTTTCACCGAGCGGGACCCACCAGGGGGCCCTACCTGACCCGTCCCCCTGGGGCCTCTCAGCACGTCCCCCAAGCCGGACTCAGAGTCAGAAGAGACACCAGGCCCGGCAGGGCTGCAAAGCCACTGCTGACTGTGGGGTCTGCAGCAGCCCCAAGTGAGTGCCCCTTTCTGAGTTCATGTACCTGCCTGCTGGCTCCGTGAAGCCTGTGAAATGCCAGCTCTGCGTGATGTGGCTGCTAAAAAAAAAAGCTAATTCAGGGACTTCCCTGGTGACGCAGGGATTAAGAATCCGGGTTCGAGCCCTGGTCCAGGAAGATCCCACATGCTGCGGAGCAACTAAGCCCGTGCGCCACAACTACTGAGCCTGCGCTCTAGAGCCCGCGAGCCACAACTACTGAGCCCACGCGCCCTAGAGCCCGTGCTCCACAACAAGAGAAGCCACAGCAATGAGAAGCCCGCGCACCGCAACGAAGAGTAGCCCCCTCTTGCCGCAACTAGAGAAAGCCCACACGCAGCAACGAAGACCCAATGCAGCCAGGAAAACAAAAAACAAAACAAAGCTAATTCAACCTTGAGCAGCACTACAAATGTTGGGGCTTGGATCTGGGAGGGCAGAGCTCCCGGAGCTCGGTGTGGTCAGACCCCACATGGGGATGGGGCCCCTCTGGGCACTGGCAGCCACCCCCATGCTGCCCAGGGCTCCTGTGGCCGGACACCAAGTGTCCCTTCCTGGCACCATCTCATTTCCTCCCTGAGGTCACCCTGTGAGGGTGGATGATGACTGTCCCCACTTCACAGATGAGGAAACTGAGGCTCAGGGGAGTCCTGGCCTGCCCTGGGGCCCAGCTGGGAGGAAGGAGCCTGGACTTGGCCCCTGGGCACAAGCTCCACGAGTCAGGGACCCTTCTGCCTGTGTAGAGAGGCGTCCCCAACAGGAGCCCAGGGCCGGGGGCGGAGGAGACACTCGGCAAACCCCTGGTGGGGGGCGGAGGATGACTGAGCCAGATCCTGGGCTCACCAGCAGGTGGGGGCAAGTGACGAGAGCTGGCAGTGACATCACACGGGGAACGGTGGAGGGAACAGAGCCGGCTATGGAAGACAGTCTCATAAAACGGGGCAGGACCACCCGCCTCTGAGTCCTCCTGCCCAGGTGTGAGACCCGCGCCCAGCCCAACCGAGCAATGTTCCCCCAAAGCAACTGGCCCCCTGTCCACGAAAACATCAGAATCCTGCCAGCTAAGGACAGCAGGTGACCCTGGCCTGGACACTGGAGCAGGAGAAAATGATCTGTTTGCTTACGTACTGAAATGACATTACGGGGACAAGTGTGAAATCTGAATGAAGCCTGTAGATTAGATAAAGAGTGAAAGAGTGTGTAACAGCGTGAACCGTCTGGTTTCGAGTTTGTCTGTGGCCGTGTGAGAGGCTCGCCCTGCTCTTAGGAAATGTACACCGGGTATTTGGGTAAAGGGGCATCGGGTCTGCAACTTGCTCTCAAGTGGTTCAGAAAAGAGAGAAGAGAACGATAAGGCAAACTCAGTAAAATGTTAACAATTGGACAATCTGGGTGAAGGAGGTCTTGTATTATTTCTGTAGGACAGAAATTATTTCTGTTACAAACAGAAAGTCAGCATCCTGAAAAGAAAAAGCCTGGCGGGGCCATTTTCAACTCAAGGAGACGAAACAGACTCAGCAGGAATTGCAATGCATCCCGAATCAGCGGGAAAACCAGCCACCAGTGACTTTAGTGGGACGGTTGGGGAAATGCCACCACAGAGAGGGTATTGCATGCCAGCCCTGCATCCATGTTTTCTGGGTGTGATGGTCACATGAGTTCTTGCAGGAGAACGTAACGAACTTGCTCTTGAGGTGCACGCTGGATTTGGGGCAAAGGGTCAGGATGTCTGCAATGGGCTCTCACGTGGTTCAGCAAAAATACATATAGGAAAGAAAGAGTTCAAGCCGTGGGCACTAAACAGGGGTGGGGGTGGGGTGTGCACAGGGTTCATGCCATTTTTCTCTAGGACACAGACCTGTTTGCCCCTGCAGCCAAGGGTGGTGAAGGGGTCTGGGGTGGGGGAGGGAGGGGGAAGGAGGGGGAGGGAAGGGAGGGAAGGGAGGGAGGGGAGGGAGGGGAGGGAGGGGGAGGGAGAAGGAGGGGAGGGAGGGGGAGGGAGGAGGAGGAAGGGGAGGGAGGGAGGAGGAGGAAGGGGAGGGAGGGGAAGGGAGGGGGAGGGGAGGGGGAGGGCGGAAGGAGGGGGAGGCTCTCTCCCCAACCAGCCCCTGCATCCTCCTCCCTCTCCCTATCCAGCCCCTGCACCCCCCTCTCCCCAGTCTCCTGGCTTTTCTCTCTCTGGCCACAAGATGTCTCCGTGTGGCCCTACTAGAAAGTGGTCTCGGTTCTTTAAAGTTCTTTAAGTTAATGAATGCCCCACTGCTCTTTCTCTCCACCAGCTGCTCCTTTTCCCATCTTGCCTGAAGGCATGGGCTTCCTCTGGTGCGTTTCCTGGGGTCACCTCCCACTCTGCCCTCCACGTGGGAATTCCCCATTGGGGGGGGTCTCTGCTGCCCTCTGGTGGTCGTTGCCTATAACACTGACCTCACACTTCCGGAGCCCCAGAAACCTGAAATGGCTTTGCAGCCTCTCCTAGTCCTACAGGAGGTGGGTGCTCCAGGGAAACAGAACCAACTGAATATATGAGATTTATTTTAAGGAACTGGCTCACGTGATGTGGGGCTGGCAAGTCCAAAATCCACAGGGTGGGCTGGAAACTCAGGCAGGAACTGAAGCTCCTGGAAACCTCACTTTTGCTCCTAGGATCTCCCAGTGGTGAAGGGGTGAAGCCCCGCGCCCCTCCCACCCCGCCACGTCACTGAGGGTCAGGTCCTTTACTTCAAGCCAACTGACTGCAAGGCCGACCTCATCCCCCAGTGCCTTCCCAGCAACCCATGGGTTCGTGTTGGATGAAACGGTGGGTCACTATGGCCCAGCTGAGATGACACAGAAGACTGACCATCGCAGTTGGCTAACTGAAAAGGTTGCATTTTAAAGAGAAATGTCACGTCTCCAATTATGTTGTCCTGCTGATTCCCAACTCCCACTTTTTAAAAATCCCACATTTGGTAAGAAAAAGCCTATTCTGGTTTCTGAGTGTATGAGTGAATGAGTGTGGGGCTTGGAGCAGGACAGGCCCAGGGCCGCCCTGCAGGTATTATTATTGTTGCTGTTGTGATGAGAATTACCTGCATGAAACGTTAATGAAGTTGGAAAGAGACAAGAGGGAAGGAGGGAGGGAGAGAAATCATACATTAGGGATAGAACGAGGCCCAGGGATGGAACTGAAGCTTTTCACCAAATGTGCAGGAAGCGAGGGACGCCAGGCGTTGCTCATGGCCACATCCCTCCGGTCTCCGCCCCTGCTGTCACGTGGCCATCTTCCCTGTGTGTCTGCTTCCTCTTCTTACAAGACCCCAGTCGTTGGACCAGAGCCTGTCCTGCTCGAGGATGGCTCAGCTCAGCTAATGACATCTGCAAAGACCCTATTTCCAGATAAGGTCACATTCTGAGGTCTTGGGTGGATGTGCATTTGGGGGGACACTATTCAGTGCGGTGCAGACCCCGAGAGAGACGGAGCCAAGAGTGTGCAAGGGATCTGACCGGTGCCAGGATGGCTGCTCCACACAGACCAGGGACACAGGAACCCCTCCCCTGGCCTCATCCAGGGAAGACCTGCACAGTGACCGCAGAGCCTCGGGGCACCAGTCAGGGCCACCGCCTGGGAAGTCGGGGGAGGTGACATGCCCCAGACAGGAAGAAGCTGAGTTATGTGTATGCATTGCTCAGGGCCCACGGGGAGCACTGAGCTTGTTCAAAGGGACGTGTGGAGTGATAAAGGGACCACTCAGAGATGTGGGGGGAGGGGGCAGGTAACCAGCACAGGACCAGCCACCCGAGAGCGTCACCACTGTGGGCAGACAGGCCAGGAATTGCCCTGGGGGTTGCCCTGCCTCTCTTTACTGATGCACCAGGGACTTATTTCTCCTAACAACAAGGCAAGGAAAGAGGGCCACGGTCCCATTTTACCAGGGAGAAGACTGCCGCCCAGAGAGGTCAGGTGATTTGCCCAAGGTCACACAGCAGGGCTGGGGGCTGGGATTTGAACCTGTGTTTAGCTGACTCTAAAGTCATCGCTTTCAGGGTGTGGAGAAAAGGGAACCCTCCTACACTGCTGGTGAGAATGTAAGTTGGTGCAGCCACTATGGAGAACAGTATGGAGGTTCCTTAAAAGACTGAAAATAGACCTACCATAGGATCCAGCAATCCCACTCCTGGGCATATATCCGGAGAAAACTATAATTTGAAAAGATACATGCACCCCTATGTTCATAGAAGCACTATTTACAATAGCCAAGACATGGAAACAACCTAAATGTCCATCAACAGAGGAATGGATGAAGAGGATGTGGTGTATATATACATATATACACACTTACAGAATGGAATACTACTCAGCCATTAAAAAAATGAAATAATGCCATTTGCAGCAACATGGATGGACCTAGAGATTATCATACTAAGTGAAGTAAGTCAAACAGAGAAAAGGAAAATATCATATGATATCACTTATATGTGGAATCTAAAAAAATGATAAAAAGGAACTTATTTACAAAACAGAAACAGACCCACAGGCACAGAAAACAAACTTATGGTTACCAAAGGGGAAAGGAAGGGAGGGATAAATTAGGAGTATGGGATTAACAGACACACTCCTATATATAAAAGAGATAACTAACAAGGACCTACTGTATAGCACAGGGAACTATATTCAATATCTTGTAATAAACTATAATGGAAAAGAATCTGAAAAAGAGTGTGTGTGTGTGTGTGTGTGTGTGTGTATATATATATATATATATATATATATCACCATGCTGTACACCAGAGACTAACACAACATTGTAAATCAACTATATTTCAATAAAAATAAATAATAAAGTCCTCGCTTTCATATACACTTAAAAAAAAAAAAACACTCTTCGTTATAAAGACCTTCAGGGCTTCCCTGGTGGCGCAGTGGTTGGGAATCCGCCTGCCAATGCAGGGCACACGGGTTCCAGCCCTGGTCCGGGAAGATCCCACATGCCACGGAGCAACTAAGCCCGTGCGCCACAACTACTGAGGCTGCTCTCTAGAGCCCGCGAGCCACAACTACTGAGCCTGCATGCTGCAACTACTGAAGCCTGTGCGCCTAGAGCCCGTGCCTCGTAACAAAGAGAAGCCACCACAATGAGAAGCCCACGCACCGCAACGAAGAGTGGCCCCCGCTCGCCGCAACTAGAGAGAGCCCATGCGCAGCAACGAAGACCCAATGCAGCCAAAAATAAAGTAAATTAATTAATTAATTAAAAAAACAAACAAACAAACAAAACAGACCTTCAGACATATACAAAGTGAACAGACTTGTGCAGCGGGTCCTCCACGGCAACAGTTACCAACATTCTGCTTTTCTACCTTCCCCTCTTCCCACCCAATCTCTTACTGTTGTGGTTGTTAGTTGCATATTTCTTTTCTTTAGGTAAAATGTAGAGGCACTGAATTGCACACATCTTACAATTAGCAAAATGTACCGTACTTCAGTTAGCACAATTTTGTATGTGCTGTCCTATTTTCTTTTTTTGGGTTATCTTTGTTTTCTTGCTTTTCTTACAATGAGCAGACAGTGTTTATAATAAGGGGGAAAAGACCAGTAAGATGATGATTAACACGTTTAAGTTGTCCCTGTGGGCTGGTGCCCTGTCCCCTCGATTCAGCGACGAGCAGCGATTCACTGTGCTTTTTCGCACACCCCTCCTGAGTAGCCAAGTCTCCTAGGAGCCTGGAGAAGGCTGGGTGGCCTTCTCATGGAAGGAGGAGCCCCAGCAATACGACCCACAAGCACAGCTGGGCGCAGGGCCAGCAACCCTAAGTCCGGTCCCCGCACCTCCTGGGGAACCCCAGCGCTGCCAGGTCCACAAGAACCTCCATCTTCACCGGGAGAGTGGGAAGGAGCCTCTCGGCGACCCCACCTGGGCCAGCGCAAGGCTGGTTGAGGCTCCTAATCCGCTCGGGGAGGCTGGCCGGGGGAGAGGTTGCCTTAGCGACCAGCGGAGGCTCCTCCCAGGGTGACTGCGGGTGGCCACGTCGCCTGGTAACCAGGTGGCAGCGTCCCTTGAGCCAGGACCATGCAGCTGCACGCAGCCCTGTGTGTCCTCTCCCAGGCCTGCGGGACCCCTGGGGCCCTGTCCTTATTCCCCAGGACCAGGACAGCTGCCGTCTCCAGTCACAATGAACATCGTTCTCTCCAGGTGAGCAGCCCTACGCTGGCCTGGGTTGGGAGGGAGGGGGCGGCCGAGTTTTCGGGGCCAGACGCACCAAGACAGATGGGGCCGCCTGGACTGCTGGGGGTGGGGGGCAGTGGTAAGGATGCTCTGCCGCCCACACCACGCCCACCTGGAGGTCTAGGGACCATGGAGGCTTCCAGAATCTGGCCTCTGTCTGCTTCTCCAGCATTTTTGCCCACAGCCCTGGGGTAGCTAAATTCACAGGGGCCACCCCAAATTCCCTCACTCATCTCTACCTGGGAAACCCCTCTTCATACCTCAAAACCCCATCAGGCATCACCCCCTCTGTGGAATTATCCCCGACCCCACTGCCTGCAGCCTGAATCTACCACTGCCTTCTCAACTCGCCCCTTACCCAGTTGTTTCCACGCCTGGCTCCTCTGGGGCTCACAAACTCGAGGGTGCCCCTGGACCACCTGATGGGCTTCTTTAAAAATGCAGCTCCCTGGACCTCGCTCACGGGGAGTCTGGCGGAGAGTGGGCTGGGATTCTGCAGGCTTAACTTGTGTCCCAGGCGATTCTGACTGAGGGGGTCCAAGGACCCCATGTGGAGGGGCAGGCACTGCGGCCGGCTGTGTGACCTGGAGCAAGATGCTTCACCTCTCTGGTCTCCATTTACCTTGTTTGCACGTAATACACACGATGCGCACGGCAAACTGTAAAGGGCTGCACCAGTTAGGGTTTGTTAGGAAGACAAAGGGCCCTCCTCCCAGCTTCCAGCTTTAGAGATGTGATTGATTACAGGGCTGCACAGGTTGGGGGCTTTGGTCATACAGAGAGAGGACGGGGCAGTGACCACCTGGGTGGGACGAGGGGTGAGGAGAGGGTGCAGTGGGGCGAGAGGGAGGCAACTGTCTGAGGCTGTGCCCGCTTTACTGTCTCAGGAAGATGAAATCCAGCAGGTCCTTCACTCACTCTATTTTTTCATGGAACACCTGCGATGGGCAGGCCCCAGGCTAGCGGCACATAAAGATGAGTCAGCAAGCTCCCCCCACCCGACCCAGAAAGATGCAGAGGGTGACAGAAACCAAGCACAACAGGAAGCGATACATGGTGATAAATGGCATGCCAGGAGGACAAACTAAAGGTTCAGGGCTCGGGGAGGGAGGAGGGACCCACGGGCGGAGCATGGGGTCTTTAGGGCAGTGAGACTTCTCTACGACATTGCGATGGTGGAGGCAGGGCACTGAGCACTTGTCAAAATCCACGGAATGTAGGACACCAAGAGGGAACCCTCATGTAAACGAGGGACTTTAGTTAATAAGAATGTGTCACTATTGGTTCACCTTTTGTAACAAAGGTCGGGCACCAAAGGGAAGCTGTTGATAATAGGGAAACCCTGCGTGCCGGGGAGGGGGTATGTAGGAACCCTGTGTACTTTCCACTCAGTTTTTCTGTAAACCTAAAACTGGTCCCCCCACCCCCCAAAAAAGTTTATTAATAAAGCTTTACGATGTAGAGAAGGGAGAGAATTTCAACAGCTCGGGGAAAAGATAGAATCTGGGGATTTCAGAGAGAAGAGGTCCTTGCAGCTCAGCATGGTTGGAATACAGACCGACTCTGCTGGGAAGATAAAGCCCCTGTAAAGGGCCCCAGGGTGGGAAAGGCCAGGTTAGGAGCCAAGCCCACGTCTGCACTCCTGCCCGGCCACTGACCAGCCCTGTGACCCCGCTGGTCTCCCGCATCTGCCTTGACGGCCTGACCCGGGGACTCCGGGCATTATCCTGGGGACCGGACGCCTGGCCTGGGTTTGCCACCTAGGAGGAGGGCGGTGGGTGGGTGACCCCTGCTTCGCTGTCGTGACCTGGCCGGGTGTCCCTGCCCAGCACGGCTCCTCAGGCCCCCACCTCCCCAGGGACAGCAGGTGCGGGTGATGGAGGACACGGTGACCAACGCCGAGAAGCACTTCGGCCAGTTCTGCTTGCTGCCGGCCGCCTACACCCGCAAGACAGCTCGGCTGTATGACAAGGCCGACCCACTGGTCAAGACGCTCATCGACTTCGCCGACACGGACGGAGAACCCGGAGGTGCGGGCCGCCCTGAGGAACTTCGCCGAGGACCTGGCCAAAGTGCAGGATTACCGGCAGGCCGAGGTGAGCGAGTGGCCCCAGCGGACCCATTTCCTGGGGGGATCTGAGGGTTGGAGCCGCCCGGCAGGGTCTGCCGTCAGCAGACACATCTCCTCCAAAGGTGTCCCCAGAGTGAGGACACTCACATCACTCCCTCCCCAGGGTCACACCTCAGTTTACAGGACTGAGAGCCTGGAGGCTTGCAGAGGGCAAGGAGGCTGCAGGGGGTTAGGGAAAGAATTAAAAATAAAAATCCCCATGTGGCGGATATATGATGGAATACTACTCAGCCGTAAAAAAGAAGGAAATAATGCCACTTGCAGCAACATGGACGGACCTAGAGATTATCATACTAAGTGAAGTTAAGTCAGACAGAGAAAGACAAATACCATATGATATCACTTCCATGTGGAATCTAAAATATGACACAAATGAACTTATCTACGAAACAGAAACAGACTCACAGACACAGAGCACAGACTTGTGGTTGCCAAGGGGGAGGGAGCATTGGGGAGGGAAGGGTTAGGAGTTTGGGATAAAAAAAATAATAATAAAAATAAAATAAATTAAAACAAAACTCCAGCCAGCCCAGAAAAATCCTCTCTGCGATGGTAGAAAAGAATGAAACAGCTTTTCTACTGAATAAGCGTTAAGCCAGAAGGTAATGCACGTCACAGGCGATTGAGTAAGTGATGGCAAAGACAGAGAAACCTCACTCCCCCTGAGGACAGGGAAGGGGACAGCACCCTTTGTCACACAGGACTTCCTAGTTCCACCTGGCGATTGGGGGGCCACCTGGGCTGGCTAATCATCTTTATCCAAAGAAAACTAAAACCTCACATCTCTCTGACAAGCAGGTAGGTACAGCCGGGAGCCAGGCACCAGGCAAACTCCCTGCAGACACTGGCCTCCCAAAGTTTACAGTTCAGAGATGACTGGGCTTTCCTGCTTGTAAAACCAGCCAAGAGCTTTATATCCATCTCAAAGGGACAGAGAAAGGATTTACAACCGCAAGTTTTCTCAAAGGAATACTGTACGGAAAGGGAAGGGGTAAGTCCCTTTCGTTTTCGGCACTTGGGAAAATTATTTCTTCTTTAGGTTTGCGTTCACAAGAGCCATAAGCCATAATGGAGGAGCAGGAAGGGGCTGGGTGGGGACTCGAGCTCCCCTGGCCCATTGGGCAAACCAGACTCTCAGGGGACCCCATCCTCCAGGCACCAGCCTCACCTGGGAACCTGTTAGAAAAATGCAGATTCTTGGGCTGCACCCTGGACCTGCTGAGTCAGAACCTCTGGGGTGGTGCCTGGGGATGAGGGTTTTAAGGAGCCCTTGGGGGGACTCCTACACCTGTTCTACTGTGACACCCACAGGGTAAGCGCTTAATCCACACTAGCTTTAACTGTGACCATTGTTACCAGTACTGACATTGTTTATCCTCGTGTCTAGTGTTAGGCTTGGCACACAGGCACTGACTCAGGGGCGTGAGGTGTCCCCCTCGCCGACCCTGCCATGTCCCTGGGGGCTGCACAGCGCAGTCAGCTCTGAATTCCCTGCTAGTCTGTGTTCCAGGTGGATCTGTCAGCGTCCCTGGTGAGAGCTTAAGGCAGTTTGGAGAAATGAAATAGCGCTGGGTCCCATCCAGTTATTAAAAAACCCTGGGCGGGGGCTTCCCTGGTGGCGCAGTGGTTGGGAATCTGCCTGCCAATGCAGGGGACACGGGTTCGAGCCCTGGCCTGGGAGGATCCCACATGCCGCGGAGCAACTAAGCCCGTGCGCCACAACTACTGAGCCTGCGCGTCTGGAGCCTGTGCTCCGCAACAAGAGAGGCCGCGATAGTGAGAGGCCCGCGCACCGCGATGAAGAGTGGCCCCCGCTCGCCGCAACTGGAGAAAGCCCTCGCACAGAAACGAAGACCCAACACAGCCAAAAATAAATAAATAAATTTATTAAAAAAAAAAAAAAAAAAAAACCCTGGGCGGGTACACTCCTTATACCCATTTTACAGGCCAGGAAACAGGGCTCAGCGAGATGAAATGTGTCGCCCGCACTCGCAACCCCAAGGTGGGAGGAGGGCCCACCGTGCAGCTCCGGACATGCAGACGGCGCCCTGTAAATGCAGGCCAGGGGCTGTGCAGCCCCCCACCATCTCCCTGGCTCTACCCGCTCTGACTCTGTATGTCCACGTGCCCCCAGGTCGAGAGGCTGGAGACCAAGGTGGTCAACTCCCTGAAGCTCTATGGGGTGCAGATAAAGTAGACCCAGGTGAGCAAGGGCACGGCACTGCAGCGTGGGCCACGCGGGGGGCTGGGGCCCCAGGAAACCACCCTCCTCCTTCCGTAAGCTGAGATCAAGAAATTCAAACACGTCTGGAACAACGAGCTCCAACAACTGGAAAAGCTGGAGAAACTGAGGCAGAAGTCCCCTTCAGAGAGACAGACCATCGTATCCTTCCCGAGGCAGGGGCTGGGGGGCGGTGAGGCCGGGGCCCTACATCACCGTGCCCCCTCCATGGGGGCTGCTGGCTAACCTGAATCCCTAACAGCACCTGTTTCAGTCCCAGATGAGCGTCACAAGTCTGTCTGGGGAAGGCAGGCTCACACGCAGGTAATGAACGGCCTCACAAAACGGCGAGGTGAGCTTTACGTGGCGGATGTGTGCAGGGCCCTGGGCTTAGGACAGGGGAGTCAGAGGCTCCGGGAGAGCCAGCCATTGGCTGGGGCTCAGGAGACCTGGGTTCCGTGCCATCAGCGATGCTACTCGGCGAGTCAGAGAGACACCCCCCTCCACAGCCTGCTTCCTTGCCAGGGTCACCCACTCACTGCTCACAGGAGGTGGGTACTTCTAGATGCGGAAACTGAGAAAACTGACTTGCCCAAAGCCACACCGAGAGCGGAGGGGCAACCCCCAACTCAGCTCTGCAGGCGTCTGGCTCTGAAATCCAGATTCGTCACGTGCCAGGCCTGCTGTGGAGTCAGGCCATATAGATGCCAATCAAAGCAACCAATAAGTTAATTACCTAAAATCGTTCCACATGCGGGAATTAATCATCAGCGACTGTGGAGTACCTGTCATAGCAGTAGTTCAGCTGAGCCCACTCTCCTTCTTGCAACAATCCTGCAAAGCAGGCCTTATAGCCGTCCCCTGTTTGCAGGCAAGCACACTGAGGCTCAGAGGGGTTCAGTGACTTGCCTGAGGTCACACAGCTAACAAGAAGGTCTGTCCAAGGAGCAGCTGCCCCTTTCGCTGTGGTCCTACTGGGCCATTCCTTCCACAACCAAATTGGCAAGAGACGCCCACGACGCAGGACAGCTGGCCCAAGGGTGGGGCGAAGGGACAGAGAATGATCCAGAATGGAGCCCCCGTGACACTTTCTATCTCCGGGGCCAGGCGGAGACCAGCGTGCAGAGGGCCTCGGTGGATGCCAGCCACACCTCCCACCAGCTGGAGGAGATGGTGGATGCATTCTAGGAGCAGAAGTTGAACCTCCAGGTAGGGGTGGTCGGTCCCCTGGTCGGAAGTACTCTGGGCTGCCCCGTGGGTGAGCTCTGGTGTGTGTGCACCTGTGTGTGTGTGTGCGTGCATGTGTGTTCCCTGTGCCAGTGTGTGTGTGTGAGCTTGTGCCTGCTCGGCTCTCAGGGCCCTGACTCCCAGGACAGTTCATCCTGGCTTCCTCCCGGCCACGGCGGCTAGAGGCCGGCTGCTCGGGCAGCTGTCTTGCTCAGCTGTGCTGCCCGGAAGCCAGCAGTGGCAGCCGTGCGGTCTCAGCACCCGGCCAAGCTCCCCGCCTGCCAGGAGAACTGGGCAGAGTCTGTCCCCCCAGCCCCTGCCTTTGCGCACAGGATCCACAGGACCCTCCTCCTTTCCTCCGCACAGCCCCAGTGGCACAAATCCTTCCTCTCTCCACCCCGACACACCCAGAGCCCGGGCCCAGAACCCCAGCTCTTACAAGAGGCCTCAGGGAGGCAGGGTCTTTAAGGGCAAGATGGTCACAGAGACCCCTGCACCCACTCCTGCCCCCCTGCCACTTTAGTCCATTTTCCAAACTGCAGCCCCAAGGATCTCACAAAAGGCAGCTCTGATTTGTCACTCCTGGGTTTAACAACCTCCTGTGCTTCCCTCGTTCCAAGGAGAAAGGCTGAAATCCTCCCCAAGGCTTCGAAGCCCCAGCCCCACCCTCCAGCCTTGTCTTGGACACACCACTCCAAGCTCGAGTGCACCAAAAAGCCTTTTATACCTCAGGGCCTTTGCACAGGCTATGTCCTCTACCAGGAGGGCTCTGCCCTTACTCTGCATCGAGTTCACACCTGCTGTCCTTCAGAGAAACTCACCTGGACCCCCAGACCTGGTCCGACCAACTGTTAACACTCTCTGCTCTGCTCCCTCTGGGGGCAGTTATCCCAGGGGGTGGATTCATTGTATCTTTAATTCACTCGTGAATCTCACAGATGTTGAATACACACCTATTATGTGCCAGACGCTATGCCTGAAGCTGAGGACACCATAGCCAGCAAAGCAAGGCCCTGTCCTCACAGAGCTGACACCCTTGGGAGAGAGAGTTCACGCAGACCCCATGATGGTGGAGAGCAGGGGAGAACTCACTGCTCCACGCCACCTCCTATACTGCATGTCGAAGCCACAGAGCAGACCCCCTGCCTGCCACGTCCCCTCCTGGGTCCTGGGCACCAGGTCTAGGGCCTGGCACTCGGTGGGTGCTCAGTAAACATTGGGATAATGAAAGAATGAACGAACGAAGCGAGTGAAATAGTGGTAATTACTGCTCAAGCATCCACATTGCAGGCAGAACCTAAAACCACCAGCAGACCATTATCAAGCACCTGATGTTTTCGAGGCCGGCAAGAGCACACACACAAGGTTCTGCACTGTTGAGGGCCAACAGAAGCATGCAATTTAACATGGGCATCCTTTAAAATTGGGGGAATTCATTTGTAAGAGACGCTTATCCAAACCTCCAAATGTTAAAAGAGATAAAAGTCCAAACTTGAAATAATCATTACCACTATATCAGTTTTAGGTCACGATTCTAATGAAATATCTACAAAATAACTCTCTGGCTCCTCTAAAAGAATGTAAGCCATGCTTTCAAGCAGCGGTTCACTCACCTGAGCGTGCGTCAGAAACGCCCTGGCGGGCTCCTTAAAACGCAGACGGCGGGCCCACCCAGGCGTCCCATCCAGTGGGCCTGGGTGGGCCGAAGAATTTGCATCTCTGACAAGCTCCCAGGTGAGGCTGGTGTTGATGAGGGGCCCGCAGGTCGAGAGCCGCGGCGCTCACTGAATCTCTCGTAGGGCTTTGTGAACTGGGACCACTCCTGTGCTTCCCGTGCAGACGAATAAACTGAGGCTTGAGAGGATACGTCATTTCCTCGGGGCCACAGGCCGGCAAAGGGCAGGACGAGGCCTGTTGTTGTCACCAGCACTGCCTCCCGGGGGCAGGACGGGAGGAGGGAGGAGGCAGGAGGCAGGGATTCCCAGCACAGTCTGCGGCCTCCTCGCCCCTTCCTTCTCCCAGGTGGCCTAGCGGCTTCCTCTGGCCCGCCTCTTCCAGGTGCTTCCCACGTGACGGGAAGAGGTGTGTTTCCAAACTGCAGGCTCCTCCCCCAAAAGCAAGCCTGTGCCCTGCTGGGGCCGACCACGTTGAAGGAGTTTGTGCTGAGCCCAGCACACAGTGGGAGGTTGTGCTGGGCCCTACACACAGTGGGAGCTTGTGCTGCGCCCTACACACAGTGGGAGCTTGTGCTGGGCCCAGCATGTAGGAGGGGCCTGACACACAGTAGGAGCCTGTGCTGGACTTGACACACAGCAGGAGTTTCCCCTCAGGTCTGGCACACAGTAGGAGCTTGTGCTGGGCCCAGCACACAGTAGAAGCCCTCACTGGAGCCGGACACGCAGTAGGAGCTCTGTGAGAGCTCACTGAGCCAAGCTGAACCATCTGATCAAGAGAAGCCAACGTCTCCATCACTAATAATGTTTTGACAAGCTGGCTTATCAGGTTGTGGGGCTTCTGGGCTAGTAGCATCCCCTCCCCTTCCCATAAGACCCACTTCCAGCCTGTGGGTGACAGAGGCTGAAAGTTTGCAGCCATCAACCTGACCTCAGAATGAGAGAAGCGCAAACTGGGTGGAGGAGCCCCGGTTGACAGAGCTGAGAAAAGGATGCCCCTCAGAAAGTCCACAAGGCCTCACACATTTCTGGAACAATCTCTGTGCAAGGCAGCTTTGGAACTATGGGAATGCATTATCTGTTCAACAAAAATTAATTAATTAGAAATAATATATTGAAATTCCACACCTAGGACCTGCCCCGCAAGGACAACTAAGCCCCCGCCCACACACACACCCCCCCACACACACAATTGGTCCATGTCAAGATGACCCCAGGACAGTCCTTCTGACAGTGTTACTTATGTGATCTGGGCTTCTCTCCCCATAGAAAATTTTTTCGGACTTTGTGACCATTGAGATGGTCTTCCATGCCAAAGCGGTGGAGATGTATTCCGGTGCCTTCCAGACCCTGGAGAGCTACGACCTGGAGAGAGATCTGGAGGTGGGTCACAGACATCCCATCTCCTATTTGGGGGGTGGGGCTGAAGTGGAGGTTGTCTTTGTCTTTATTTTTATTGAAGTCTAGTTGATTTACAAGGCTGTGCCAATCTCTGCTGTACAGCAAAGTGACTCAGTTTTACACATATGACATTCTTTTTTTTAATATTCTTTTCCATTATGGTTTATCCCAGGAGACCCGATATAGTCCCCTGTGCTCTACAGTAGGACCTTGCTGTTTATCCATTCTATATGTAATACTTTGCATCCACCAACCCCAAACTCCTAGGCCATCCCTCTCCCTCCCACCCTCCCCCTTGGCAACCACAAGTCTGATGTCTCTGTCTGTGAGTCTGTTTCTGTTTTGTAGATAGGTTCATTTGTGCCATATTTTAGATTCCACATATAAGTGATATCATATGGTAGTTGTCTTTCTCTGTCTTGACTTACTTCACTTAGTATGATAATCTCTAGTTGCATCTATGTTGCTGCAAATGGCATTATTTTGTTCTTTTTTATGGCTGAGTCGTTGGTTTTGTCTTGATAGAAGCAGTTTTTGTTGGCAACATTTTGCAGTTTCTCGAAATTTGAAGGCTCATTGTAATGAACTGTTTTAAATATCTGCCCCTGGGTGCCGAACCAGAGGCGGGGAATTTCCCCAACACCGTCTCTCTGGACCATCCACGTACATCATCATCACCTGGGTGCTTAAAAACAAATGAATCAACAACAAAAACCATCTCCAGGCTGATGCCTGCTGTACTTTGGAGGGAGACAAAGCGCTTATTACCCTCACCTGATGTGA
The DNA here is from genome assembly GCF_028021215.1 of Eschrichtius robustus. NCBI lineage: Eukaryota > Metazoa > Chordata > Mammalia > Artiodactyla > Eschrichtiidae > Eschrichtius > Eschrichtius robustus. Next base: position 4,388,602 of record NC_090842.1, read on the forward strand.
TTAGAATCTAGAAAAAGCCATCTGAGTTATCTATAATGTGCTGCGCCACACCTCGTCGTGGTGTAAAGCAGCGGTCGTTTACCGGGATTATCTTCTGTGGCTCTAGGGTTGGTGGGTTCAGCTGGGCTGTCCTCCCTCGGGTCTTTCAGCCAATCCGTAGCTGGGGCTGGAGCTGTTTCCAAGGCTTCCTTGCCCGTGTGTGGTAGATGATGGCTGTCATCTGGGTCCAGGATGGGCCACGTGATTCGCCCAGGGCAAGAGTTCAGGGCAAAATGAAGACGTGGGCCTTTTGTTCAATAATTATTAAGAATTCCAAGATGGCAGAGTCCTTCTGAGCTGGGGGCCCTGGGCAACTGCATGAGCTGTACCCCAGTGAGGCCCATCCCGTCTGGGTCCGCAGTGGGGTCTGCAGCCTGAATAACTGCCCACAGCCTCTCCATGGGGCGTGGACTTCCTCACACCATGGCAGCTGGTCCAAGAGTGAGCATCAGAGAATTACACTGTGTCACCTTCTGTGACCTAACCTCCGAAGAAACTGAGCATCCTGTCTGCCACATTCTGTTCCTTAGAAGTGTGTCATTGGGACTTCCCTGGTGGTGCAGTGGTTAAGAATCCGCCTGCCAATGCAGGGGACACGTGTTCAAGCCCTGGTCCGGGAAGATCCCACATGCCGCGGAGCAACTAAGCCCGCGAGCCACAACTACTGAAGCCTGCACGCCTAGAGCCCGTGCTCCGCAACGAGAGAAGCCATCACAATGAGAAGCCTGCGTACCACAACAAAGAGTAGCCCCCACTCGCTGCAAGTAGAGAAAGACCCGATGCAGCCAAAAATAAATAAATAAATTTATAAAAAAAAAAAAAAAGAAGAAGTGCGTCATTAAGGCCATATTCAAGGGGAGGAGAATTACAGTCCAGCTCCTGATGGGAGAAGTGTCAAAGAATTTGTGGATGAGCTTTACAACCATCATAGGAGGGTCAATGAAGATTGGCTGGGCTCTGGTGCATTCACTCAACTCTACTTTATTTTGGTCAGGGGGCAGTGTGATCTCTAATCTTCCTGCGTGACTATGGACGTGTTACCTTGCCTCTGGGCCTCAGTTTTCCCATCTGTAAAATGGGATGACAATGCCCACTTACCGCTCTGCAGTAGATCATATGGAATAAGAAACAGGAGACTCCTGGGAGGACCTGGTGTAGGTGGGGGGTCCCTGCAGTTACCTGTGCACCGGCCTTCTTGTCCCACGTCTTTCTTTCCCGCTGGCACCCCTTTGTTTCCTGACCGGATCCAACCCTCGTGGCAGGATTTTAGAGCCAAGATGCGTGGCGTTTATGGGCGTTATGACGCTCGGCTGCTCACAGACACCACCCTGTCCCCGGCTGTCCCGTGGTTTCTTGCCCAGGTGAGCACTGGGGGTGGGGCGTAACACCTGTGACAAGGTGAAGTGACCAGAGCCCAGAGGCCGGCTGAGAACTTGGGTCTGAGAAGGGAGTGCTGCTTGGGGAGTGGGAGGGTGGCCCTGAATCTGACCTGGACCTGCCTGAAGCAGACTCAGGGAACCACAGTGTGGGGGGATGAGGGGCATCTCATGCTTTCTGAATAATTCTCTTGAAAGGCAGAGGAGGAAGTATGGTCCCCAGCCAGACTGCCTGGGTCCAAACCCACTGCTCCCAAGCTGTGTGACCCTGGGAGAGTTCCTTAACCTCTCTGTGCCTTAGATTCCTCACCTGCAAAGTGGGGCCAATGATAGTAACCCCCTCAAAGGGCTGTGGTATTAGGCGAACACATCTACCCAAAACATTTAGGAAACAATGCTTGTTGCTGTCATTATTATTGCTGTTGTTGCTGTGATGATGATGATTTTGTTATTGTTGTTGTTATATATTTTTTTTATTTAGAGCAGAGCACCATACGGAGCCAGAGAAAAGAAGCAGCCAGTGAGGACAACTCTGCCGAGGAGGACCCCGTGGAGGACCTCAGGGGACAGGGGCAGGGGCTCCATCAGTAGGACGAGAACTCCCCAGTCAGGAAAAGGGGGCTGAGGCTGGATGCTCAGAGGCTCCGCCGTGTGCAAGTCCCCTGTCCTCTGGGTCCCGCTTTCCTCATCTGTACGGCAGGAATCATATCACTCAGCTCACAGGCTGCTCTGGGGATCAAGTGCCCAGAAGGACACCTGGCACATAGCAGGTGTTCAATAAACGTGGGTGCATCTCACCCTGACTCCTGCTGGGTCTCATTTCCTGTCTTATGACTGGGTTTCGGGGTGTTTAAGCCTGTGTTAACATGTGTTACCGAACCAAACTCGGGTCCATTTGCTTGCGTGCAGTAAAGCCAATTTACTGACACCGGGTTGTGGTGAAGGAAATTGCAGGGTTTATTGCAGGTGCCAAGCAAAGAGCCCAGGCAGCTGGTGCTCAAAAGGTCCCAACTTCCCGATGACTTTCAGGAAAGGTTTTTAAAGACAGGGTGAGGGAGGGGGACTGTGGGGCGTGTTATCAGCTCTTGGACATTTTTCTTTTATTCTTTTTTTTTTTTTTTTTTTCGGCTGCACCGTGCGACTTGTGGGATCTTAGTTCCCCAGAGATCGAACCCGGGCCCCCTGTAGTTGAAGCGCAGAGTCCCTGGACCACCAGGGAAGTCCCTTGTGGACATTCTTCTGATTGGCTGGTGGTGAGGTAACTGGGTGGCATACAGTTAACTTCTTCCACCTGTGGGGTTTCCGTACCTGCAAAACAGCTCAAAGGACATGGCGCAGAATATTATCTATAGCCCTTGAGGAGGAACTAAAGGTCCTTGGCTTTGTTTAATGGCTGAACTCTTATTATTTTGTCTTGCTTGACTATTTTCCTTAGCTTCTGCATTTTCTCATTTCTCTGATTAAATTTATTCTTTGGAACTTGGGGAAGGCCTTGTAGGAGGCTAAAGTTTTTCTACAAACCAGAGGCAGGTGGAGGACATGGTTGGGGGGGGGGGTCTGTCCCAGGAAAGCCCCATAGAGTCCTTATTGGTTGCAGGTGAATCATCTCCCAGGGCTGCCCTAACAAAGCACCACACACTGGGGGCTTCAAACCACAGAAATCTCTTCTCCCTCAGGCTGGAGTCCAAGATCAGGGTGCTGGCAGGGCTGGTTCCTTCTGGGGTCCGTGAGGAGAATCTCCGGGTGGTTCCCAGGCCATCCTAGGTGTTCCTTGGCTTGTAGACACATCACCCTGATCTCCGCCTTCATCTTCACGTGGCATATCCCTGTGTGTGTCTCTGTGTCCAAATTTCCCCTTTTTATAAGGACACCAGTCATAGGATCAGGGGTCCACCCCATTCATCCTAACTAAATATATCTGCAAAGACTCTATTTCCAAATAAGGTCACATTGTGAGTACTGGGAGTTAGGACTTCAACACATGAGTTTTGGGGACACAATTCACCCAAACCATAGGGACGTGATGTGCGGGGATGACCTTGGGACCAGGGATACATCACAGAAGTGGAGGAGGGGTGGGGGTCCACAGGCTCAGCCGCCTGCCCGCCTGGGCCCCCTGGGTGTGCACATTTGGGGAGCAAATTCCTGATGGTGGCTGGGGGCATGTGAGCTCTGGGTCACTCGGCTCTCAGCACACCTCCTGCTGCCTCCTAGAGACCTCTGCCAGGGAGAGGATGTCCTGCAGCCATTCAGGATAAACGCTATGCTCTGGAGCCAGCTGGCCCCTGATTTCATTCCCCACTGCGGGTACCATGATTTCCTCATCAGCAAAGTGGTAAACAAAACCTTCCTCGAGGGTGTGGCGAAAAGGGACCCCTCCTACACTGTTGGAGGGAATGTATTATAAACTGGTGCAGCCACTACGGAAAACAGTATGGAGGTTCTTTAAAAAATAGTGTTACCATATAATCCAGCAATCCCACTCCTGGGCATATATCCAGAGAAAACTAATTCAAGAAGATACATGCACCCCAACGTTCTTTGCACACTATTTACGATAGCCAAGATACGGAAGCAACCTAAGTGTCCGTTGACAGATGAATGGATAAAGATGTGGTACCTATATACAATGGAATACTACTCAGCCATAAAAAAGAATGAAATAATGCCATCTGCAGCAGCATGGATGGAACTAGAGATTATCACACTAAGTGAAGTAAGTCAGACAGAAAGACAAATATCATATGATATCACTTACGTGTGGAATCTAAAATATGACACAAATGAACTGATCTACGAAACAAAAATAGACTCACAGACAGAGAAAACAAACTTATGGTTACCAAAGGGTTAAAGGGCGGGGTGGCATAAATTAGGAGTATGGGATTAACAGATACACACTGCCATATATAAAATAGATAAACAAGGTCCTACTATATAGCACAGGGGTATCTTGTAATAACATATAATGGAAAAAAATATGAAAAAGAATATGGATATGTATAACTGAATCACCTTGCTGTACACCAGAAGCTAACACATTTTAAGTTAGCTATATTTCAATAAAAAATTAAATTAAATTAAAAATACCCCAAACCTTTCTCATGGGATCATTGCAGGACTAACGTCTTCGCCACAGTGACTTTTATTACCCAAAATCCAACTCCAAGCACCTCCTCAGGGAAGCCCACCCTGATTCAACCAGGAAGGACACTCACTCCAAAAGTAACTAAAACATTCTATATTTCCTATATAATAAAATAACCTTATCATAGATTGTATTATATATCATCACATTTTACAGTATATATTTTATGTTATATTTTTATACTCTTAAGGATATATATGTGTGCACATGCACACACAGACAGACACACACAAATGTACCTTTTTTTAACCTCAGTTGTGTCTGAACCCCACTGATAGTTTCTGAAGAAAAATGACCTTGCTTCTTCATCTTGTGGTCCTGGAGCCTGGTGGCGCCTGGCACATAGTAGAAGCTCATTAAAGGTAAGTTGACGGCACAAGGGGCCTCTCCCCTCCCTCTCTGGCCCCAGCACCCCAAAGAGACCAATTGTTCCCAATTCCAGGGGTGGACATCAGCCAGGAGCTTCCCTGGCTCTCTCTGTGTGCATGGTCGCTTGGGAGTAGGGACAAAATTCCTAGCTCCTCTCTTTGGGGCCCAGGAGGTGGGAGGTGGGGTGAGCAGGGGTGGAAGAAGCATAACTTTTGGGGTCTCTTGCTTTCAGAGTCCCAGGCATTGAGGACAAACCCACCCCACTGCTTCCCAGTGCAACTCGCGCAGGATCCGAGTACAGGAGAAAAGAGAGCACCTGCGGTCATTTCCTGTGACATTGAAAGATGACTTCGTGAGTGAGAGGCTTGTTTCAAATATGGAAAGAGGGGAGATGCTTCTTTAGGGGAGCAGGAGCGTTTGTGGCACTGCGCAGGGGAGGTGGCTGCAGACAGAGGTGCTCGGCACGAATTTAAGGGACAAAAGGGTTACACGATCAGCGTGCCCTGGAAGTCTCAGTACAGTTTTAAGCGTCAATAAAGTCAGAAGTAGAAAGGTTACAATTTACAAAGAAACACCATTTGAATGCCTAATTGTTTAAATTTCTTTTATATTTAGTGTCATGAATTTTGAAGAATATGTTTTAAATGGATTCCTATAAAATTTAGAGAGAAGTTTGGTCGTTTTTCTCTTTCCTTAAATGGGCAGGACCCTCCCTACAGGTACATCTCCCGGGTTGATTTATTTCCTCATCGGGACAACGAGGAAAGAGATTGGAGTGAGAAGCACGTTTGCATTTCTCGCAGGAACCGCCTCGGATGGGTGATGCTTTCCCTCCCATTATATGGATGAAGAAACTGAGGTTCAAAGAACAATTTGGCAAAAGGCACTCAGTGGGTTGGTGGGGGAGGTAGAACGGGACCCAGGCTTCTTTCCCAGGGCCACCCCACCCCGTGCTCGTCAGGGTCCTTGCTGCCTTCAGAGGGGTCCTTCCCGCCTTCAGAGGGGTCCTTCCCTGTCGCCAGGAGTTGCCTCTGAATCCAGCCCCTGGCCTTCAGCTGCTGGACTCTCCTGGCACCAGAGGAAAAGTCAGGTGTGAAGGCTTCTACCACCCGGGCCGGTCCTCCAGGCTGGGTGGGAGAACCAGGGACAGGGCAGTCCGGCCCCCGCCCCACTGAGCATCAGGGCACATACCCCAGCCCATCTCAGGTGGCCAGGCCAGGGCTGGGGGACCTGCCTGCACCTTCGCCCTGGGAACCATCCCACCCCGGGTCCCCTGGAACTGAGTCCACTGCTCCGGGTACCAAGGACCCTTCTTCTAGGCCCTGTGCTGGTCCTCAGGCTCACCTCCCAGATCTGTTAGTCTGGAGAGTTAGAACATGGCTATTGACCTCTTATAATCAGAAAAAAAGAAAGCCCAACATTTCACAAAATACGTCTGTCAAACCAAGTTGTTAGGGATGATGAAGGTGTCCTGTGTGTGTCAGGCGGGGGTGGTAATCGCGTTCTACTCACAGCCCCCCGACCCCCAAAAGCAAGAAGTGAGGCAGCTGAGGCTCAAAGGCAAGACCAGGATATCAGCTGGAAGGGGCTGGAGGCATCCTGGAGGCCAAGGCCCCTCCGTTCACCAACACACCCCCGGCGGTAGCTCAGCGGACGCTTCCTCTGCCCATCAGTTTGGCCACGACACACACACACACGTCTGCACAAGACCCAGCTGCTCAGCCTAAGTGGGGAGAACGTCTATCTGACCCTAGAAAAAGGTGTTTTCTCTGTCGTCACTGAGAAGATTGCAAATTCTGTAAAAAAAAAAAATGTGTTCACGGACATGTGAAAACAAAAATTCAACTGACTGACTTTTTTTTTTTTAAGATAATTTATTTCAGTTTCTGCCTTCTGACAATCTGAGGTGAAATATATAGACTTTTTTTTTTTTTCTTCACAGGAAACAGCTTTGATTTTAGCACTGTTCTGAGAGCTCGACCTTGAAACTTTCTCCACCTGAAAATATAGTTTGTAGAACATCACCTCGTGGGACACGAAATTGCATAAGTGTACATATAACATACCTGCATCACGGACCCCGACTTCTGGGCCACTAAGGGCAACGCGTGGATATGGCCAAGGCAAGTTCAGGTCCGAGACCAACGGGTGGGAGAGAAACAGGGGATGCCCGTGGGAGACCCTCCTGAAGCCCCAGAGGCCACAGTTAGAACCACGAAGCTCTCGAGCTGACACGTCTTAAGGGGAGGTACCTGCCATTTGAGTTCGAGCATTTCCTGCTGTTCAAGTGGTCAGCCCGTCCTTCTCAAGGCGTCCACGGGAACCTAAGCAAGCCTCCAGCACAGGGACAGATCAGGGCCCGCATGTGCGGCCTGTGCGTGGGAACGGGGCCTGCTGAGCACGTCCCTTTCATTTTCGCGAGTGCACCATCCAGGACCAAGGTGGGGGGACAGGCACAGCCCCCCAGGGTCCGAGGGGCATCACCAGCAGGGGCCCTCCTTCCAGCGCAGCGACGCCCTCAGTGCCGCTCAGGAGGGCGCCGAGCGACAGCGCCCTGCTCTGACCCTGCAGGACAAGCGAGGACGCAGGGTCACCCCCGCCTGCACAGAGGTCCTGCGGGAAGTGATGGGAAGACGGGCAAACGCAGACCATCCTGACTCTCTCCTGGAAATGACGCGTTTTTCCTTCTCCAATAGTCACCAAGAACTCTAGAGCGGGAGCAGTGTCCCCTTGACTCCTGGGGACACAGCCAGGGGGAAGGTTCCCCCCGCAGCCCTTCACTCGTCTCAAGCTCAGACAGACCAGCCAACTCAGGGACACAGGCCAGCGCCAGGACACCCAGGGACAAGGGGGGCCGGCCACCCGAGGCGCTTGCTGGGGAGGGGCTGCAGGGAGACGGCGGCAGAACGAGGCCGGGGGAGCCGGCCACGAGGAGGGTCTCGGCGTTGAGGGTACTCCTGGGTGGGAACCACCTGGAGAACCCACACAGGCCTGTTCCCGACCACGGGGCGACAAGGACGTACTGGGACACGTGACTTGACTAAGGCCTGGCTCCAGCCCAGGTCTGAACGTCGCACAGCAGCCAGTTAGGGGCACTTGTCACCGATGCCATTCCCCTGTATGAACTCAGCTTCAAAGGCTTTTCTAGCGAAACTCACCCTCAAGAATCGTAAAAAGGAATCGGTGACTTGCAGGAAGACGGGGAGATGGCTGAGTGGCAGGAGTGGTGGTTCAAGGAAACTAAAAGGCCGGGGGGGTGGGAGGGCTGCGAGAAGAACCCCGGGACCGAGGGGCCGTGGGCCCCCAGCCCCACAGCTCTGCCTGTCGCTGAGGAAGAGGGTGGCCAGCGGGGTGGCCTGGGACCTCCTGGCTGCTACCCCTCCCCCGAGACTGGGGCTGGGCCCTTCTCCCCCTGCTTCCCAAGCTCCCTGCTGTTCTGGCAAGTGACTCAGGCCCCTGGCTGCCCAGCTGTCTCGATAGTAGGTAATTTGGCCATACAGCTGATCTAACGACACCGACCTGCTGGGATCCTCCCTAACTGAAAAGCCAACTCGTCAGGGTGCAGCAACGCCCAGGAAGACCAGGCTCGTAGCTGCAGCCCTGACTGCTGGTCACGGTCACCTGGGTTCAACAAAACTCCTCGCAAGCCTCTTTGTGGCGTGAACACTGCGCTTCTCATGCTGGGAGGCTGCAATACCAAGTGCTCTGGGTGATAAACTGACCCACTTAAAACAGCCGACGGAAAAGCAACCCTCAAGGCTACCACCTTCTCTCCACGGCAATGAACTTCACCATCTAACTGGGCAGGGAGAGGTGAGTACGGGCTCCACTGGTTCCAGCTCCCGGGAAGGAGGAAAGAGAAAGGTCAGGCGGTACCTCTGACTCCAGTCCTGGGTCTCCGCCCTAAACCCAGCGTGGGGCTTGCCTGTGACCCTGACCATCCCGGGTTTCGCTGGAGCACAAAACTCACGAATTGGACTCTTTCCAGCCCTCCTTTTGGCAACTTAAGAGCTCCTTGGTCTGCTTTTTTCCCCTTTTGGCAATAGGAAAATGATGGTCGACTCCCTTTCACTGTACAAAGAACTTACAATATCAGAACTTGCTTCTCCTGCCTTTGATTAAACGCGTGCACACAGTAGATATGATCTGAATACTAGCACAGCCCCTCTTAAATATCTAACAATATTGCTAAAACTGCAACAAAGGCTGAAAATGTACAAAGCCACATCTCGACATCATCCTATTTCCAAAGCAGGGTACTTTTTACTTGGGAGAATTAGCTGTTTTGGGCTCATTACGATTCACATAGCCCTGAAGGGCAGACAGCAGGAGACTGAAATGCCATTGCTAACGCAGGCCTTCAAAGCTCCTGGCTTGGGACCCTGAACATACTGGGGCTGGAAACTCTCCTCGTGGATATGACCCGACACTTCCTGCCCCGAGTCTAAGGGTCCTGAGTTTACAGGGAGGGCCACCAGAGCTCTTTCTCCAAAGCCTCCTGTGTGTACGGCGGGGTGAGACTTCTCTGCGCTCGGGCCTGAGAGCCCGCCCTGTGTCTGTCTGCTCTGACCGGGCCTCGGAGGGAAGATCGTGTCACAGAGCGAGGAAGCGTCAGCGAGGCAAGCTGCCGGCTCCTGCTAGGGACGCCGTGCGTCCTCCGGGTGACAGTGGTCAGACACTCTAAGGTGAGATGCTCGGCCAAAGGCAGATGCCACCAGGACACAGCAGAGCAGCCTCAGAGCCACCTCGACATCGGTCACTCCACGAGGCCCACGGTCTCTGGCAGTGTCCCCTCGTGGGGCTGAGAGCGACAGGCAGCACTTCTGGGGTCAGACTCTACTCTTAGGAGCTAGACTTATACAAACAAGGGGAGGGGAGAAAACCCAAAGCAACCCTTGCTTCTACCTTCAACTGCTATTTCAAGAGGCCTGTATGGAAAAAAAAAAAGGTCTCAAGATCATCTTGAAGTTAAAGTGCTTGGAAAAGCCCGAAGAAGTCAAAGCTGCACTTCCTTCCAAGGCTGCATGGGTCCTCCCGCCCCACCCTCGGGGGACAGAGCCGCCGGCTCCCCAGCACCCCTGGAAAGACCCAGAACCTACTGTCTCCCTCCAGAAATCAGACTGGATCGAACGTCCGTACAGAAATCTTCTATGTACAAGGATAAGTCTTTTGGGCACCTTAGAATAAAATCTTAATGCATTTCAACTAACCACTAAGAAAGCCAACGACACGCAGCCGCGGGCGGAGAGCCCTGCGAGGGCACGTGGCCCTGCTCTTACGGGGGTGGGGGGAGCACAGCGCACCCAGGGGTCGTGGTTGAACGTCTCAGGAGGGGCTGCGTTATCTTCAGGAGGCACTGGAGGAGGGGCCCACACACCCGTTAGCTGGATGTTATTTCTCTGAAACGCGTTCGGTAGAGACTCGTCCTATCACTGGGCCCAGCATCGGATGGAGGCGCTCCAGCCTGTGTGACCCGCCCCGCACAGGACAGGCAAGCTGGCGACACAGCTGTGCTTTGTTTAGTGACATGGCCAGAGAGGCTGCCACCACACACACACGCGCGCACACACACACACACACACACACACGCGCACGCACACACACCATTGTGAAAACAGCAGGGTTTCTGAAGCCCCAGCCCCCCAGGTCTCCTGGAGGAGCAGCCCACGCTGGCGCACTTGGGTCCTGCCGTGTTCCCCGTCACCTCTCTTACGATCACCCAGATGTGCGTTCCTCGGCTCAACCAATGCACGCTCTGCTCTGGAACATTCCAGGGAGGCATCCCCCACGAGGGGAACCCTGGAGGGCTGGGTATCAGGCGTGTGTCTGTCATGCTGGAGGAGGTGGAGCGGGGACACGGGACGAAGGACCAAGGCAGGAAGGACAGAGCCCCGCTGGCCTTGTCAAGGTCAGCGCCCAAGAGCTGGGGCTGGGGCTGGGGCGGGGGAACCGGGCTCGCCAGGGCAGCTGGCATGCGGGACGCCTGCTGGCCAGACTGCAGTCCCTCGGGCTGGTCAGCTGTGCCCGGTACAAACCTGGGGGGAAGAGCCCCGGCTCCCGGCACCTGAGACGGCGAGGGGGTGTCTGCAGAGTCCGCAGGAAAGTGGTCCAAGGGCTCGGGTGGCAGAAGGTACAGGCTTCCCCAGGCGGCCGGGGTGGAGGGCCCGACCCTCCGAAGCCCCCGCTACCCAGCCTCACACAGTCACCGCCAGGAGCGGCCTCTGCCACGGTGCCTGTAACGCTGACACAGATTCTTTTGTCTTTTTTGAAATAAAGAGCCGCACCGTTTGCTTTCAGAAAGGGCGGTTGTCTTGAAACTGCTGAAGAAGCTTCTCTTGTCTGTACTTCGTCACGGGACTGATGGCCCCAAGCTACTCCCAGGGAGCAAGGGGCGGAAGCTTCTCCACTCCAGAAGGAAGCCGCCGGCTGAGCGGGAACACCTCAGACGGCCTGGCACAGACACCTGAGTGCTACGTGGGTCCAACACAGCCACTCGGAGCCGTGCCGTCTCCCGGCACCCACACCCCTGACTGTGGCCAGGCCTTCTGCAGCCGGGAAAGCACGTCCTCTGCCCCGGTCTCTCTCCCGTCCTGGAATAGGGGGTGTCCCTCTCCTCCTGGAGCTTCGTGGGACTCCAGTCCCTGCTGCACGGAGAGGGGACCCGGGAAAGAGCCAGCACCAGCCGTGGACCGACACTCAGAGGCCCCCGCCCCCTCTGCTTGGCCCCTGCTCAGCAGGAACCCCACTGTGGGAGGAACCCAATCCCACCCTGCAGGGGGCCCCCCGATCATCACTCCTGACCGCCCTGTGTCACTGGCGTGTGCCACCCCGCAGCTGCCCTTCCCTACCCTCCCAGGTGCGCCCCAGCCTCTCCCGCAGGAGGCTACGATGGACGCCGTGCCCATCCTGGACCCAGCATCCTCCCTCCTGCGCTCCCTCGGTCCCACGTCGCAGGCCTGCCACTCGGGGATATGGACAGTCACCTCGGTGTTAGCTGTGTAATCCCAGGGACACTTTGGCACGCAGATGGGGGAGCAGACACAGGCAGAGGGGAGGCAGGGAAAACAGGCCACCAGATTCTTCTAACCGCTAGTTCTAGGGCGGTGTGGGGCGGCTCCGGTGCTGCCAATGTCATGCGGGGGCGGGGGGGGGTGGTGGTGACAGCCAGCCGTGGGCCCGGGAGGGAGGCGCGCACCCACGGTCCTCCTGGGGGAGCCTCGGGCCACCTCCCAAGGCCTACTCGGTGGCCATCTGCTCGATGTGGTCACTCAGCAGCTTGTACTGCTCTGCAAGAGAAGACAACGTTATTCCTCGTGAGAGAGACGGCGACACGGACAGGCAGGTCCTTCTCATTCGGGGTGGTAACGAAGCAGGCCCTCCCGGGCATGGTGAGTGTGGGCTTCTGAAGGTGTGCCCTCGGCCTGGCAGTGGGCTCCTTGGAACCAGGATGCATCTTCCCATGGAAATGGTGCTCCAGAGGGCAGCCCCGCAGGCCCCCAGGAAGCCTGGTGTGGGCGGATGAACCCTATCATGGGAGCCAGGCGTGGGTCCTGGAGGCCACGCAGGGGTCACGGGGTGGAGGGGGCAGTGTTCTTGCCCTGTGATGAGCGGTGGGGCTGGTGACAACACTTTGAGATTGTCCACGGGCACCGCCTGAGGCCACCTGTCCTTGGCCCTCTTTAACCTGGTCCAGGATGGAGTTTTATTGTTAAACAATATTAATCTGTACAAATCTACGTCTAAGTGGAAGACTTTTCAGGGGACAAGGAGGAAGCATTCTGTAGCACGTGGGATGACGCGTAAAGGCCAGCTGTCGATTAGGGAAGCTGACATCAGCAACGTGTCACCTTCCGTTACGGAAGTCAGAGATTCCGGAAAGACCTCAAGACCCCCGCCGCTCCCCCAAGACCTCCGGCAGCAGTGTCGTTCAAGGAATGAAGGCAGGCCATGTGGTGGCCATTTAGAAGGAGGGGCAACTCCGGGCCAGAGTCTGCCCATTTTCAAGGTCAGAGTCTGAGCACCAAGTTATATCTTTTCCTGGTCCCTGTCTGTAAGCACTGACCTGGTGGGCCCCGCACCATCCTGCCCAACCCGGGCAAGCCCTACCTAGCAGGACTGGGTCTCCAAATGGAAGGAAAAGTGTCCCACGCACACAGGCAGACAGGCACGTTTAACGTCCCCTTTGTAATTACAGCAGGGACAATCCTCTGAGCGGGGTGGGGATCCCGGCACGCAGCGCACTTGCTCCTGAAACCCCGGCCCTCCCGCCACTCACCCTCGTCCAGGTTGCCGATCACCGCCTGCTTCTTCAGAAAGTCGTTGCACAGCTTCTTGTTCAGCCCGAACGCCAGCATGTTGTGCGTGAATGTGCTGGGGGGGGGCGGGGGACACGGCCGTGAGCTGGCACCCCTCCTGCCTCCCGAGGGGAAGGGAGCCGGGGCCCGACATGCAGCCCATCAGGCCGGGGAATTGACAGAAAGATGTAAAACCAAGTCGCCTCATCGGCCAGCCTTGCTCACCATGAAACTGTGTTAGGGGGCGGACTAATTGGGAACCGGAGTCAAGGCCAAACGGAGTGAATTGTGCGCTCTGAGCCGTTTAAGAACGCACAGTGGTAGTGACACTGAGTCAGGGACGTGTGACATCATAAGGGTGGCGCTCCCCCAGCAGAGCCCCCGGGTAGGAGCGGGGTCCCTCCTCACACCACCCTGCTTGCTCATCTCCTGGGTGACCCGGGGTGGGCGTGGGCCCTGTCCGGGTCACGGGGGCGCGGCAGGCCGGCCCTGGCGCTCACCCCAGCTGCCCGAAGGTGATGTTCTCGTTGAACCGCAGGCTGTCGTCCCGCTCCTCCTGGGTCATGTGGCACCACCTCTCCCTGCAAGCACAGGAGGGGCAGAGGAGGGGCTTCAGAGCCCACACCCCCGCCGCTCGGCCCTCCCCTGCTCTGACCCACAGGTGCTGGCCTCCCTGACGCAGAGGGGACACCTCTGCCGAAGAGCTGCTGGCGCTGCTTCTAGGAAGCCTGCCCGAAGGCTGCCCCTCTGCCTGGGGGCCCGAGACCCACACTCGTCACCTTCTCCTGGCGGAGACAAGGCTCAGGACCCAGAGACAGTGTGCGCTTAGCGGCTGCCCGGAGCATTCTCCAGGAGACAAGAACGCTGCCCACACACCCTTCTCTACGGCTCAGGGACAGCGGAGGCCGAGGCCCGGGTCACCGGCGGGGAGGCGTGCCGAGAAGCCGGCGGAGCAGGGGTCAGGAGCCCGGCGAGGAGGCCCTGGGCCCCGCGCTGTGTGCAGGCCCTCGGCCCTCCGGCGGAGGTCTGCGGCCTCTGACCACACGCTGCCCGCCAGGCCGGCCCGCCTCTGCCGCTCATTCTGCTCCCAGGCTGCCTCGTAGGGCGCGGGGACGGCCCGTGAGCACGGTGAAGACGGCACAGAGCCTCTAAGCAAAGCTGGGAAACCCAAGCTTTGGAAACCCAACGAGGAGGGACCATGGCCCGCGGGGCTCCCCGTGCTCCCCGTGAAGGAGCGCAGGGCTCAGGGTTCGGGCAGGGAAGGTGCTCTTTTGAGCTCTTTTTGAGCTCGGTGTCCCTGAGTGAGAGCCAACTCCGCCCGATCCTGCAGGGCGTCAGCCCCTCCCCTTATGGCCGAGCACCCTTGTCCCCAGTGGCCCAGGACCGTAAGCCACTGCACCACTCCACCTCCACCCCCCGGGGCACGGGAGCGCGTGGCCACCTGAGAAGTGGGCAGATGCCTATTTCCCCTTAAAAATTACACTCCAGACAAGGAGTCTGACTGAAACAGGGCTGAGAGGAAGAAGACAGAAGAAAAGGGAGAGAAGAGGCAGCATGAGGGGGTGAGGGGTCAGGGCGATGGAGAAGCTGAAAGAAGAGGAACAGAACCGAGAACATCGACTCTTAACTCCTCTCCCCCCTCCCAGCCCAGGGCAGCTACTGGTGCCACTGCGGCTGAGCGGGAGCCACGGGACACCAGGGTGCAACAGAGGCGGCACTGTCAGTCTCCCGGTCTCCTCATGCTGACAGGACACCCACAAAGATACCTGGAATGTGCTTCCAGGCACTATGCTAATCCCATCCCATGTTCCTTCCCATCCTCTTTCCCTGAGTGATCACCCTTAGAATTGTCCAGGCACATAAACTCCCACACCACCACCAGGCTCGCTGGGTACAGTTGCGCAGGTTGTGCACTGCACAACCCCAGACCACGTGGAAGTGGCTCCCTTGCAGTCGCGCAGCACAGCAGCCCTGACCCAGATGACGAGGTGAGTCTTTCCGCTGTGGCGAGGACTAGAGTTGGGACATTTTATCTGATCTCTGAAGAGATAGGTAGAAGGTCATTCGGGATCAGGGGATGCCTACCAACAAATCAATTCCTTAAAATTGAGTTCAACACCCAATACTGGTCGAGGTCTAATACCACAAGAGGGCAGATCGTGTGTCTAAAGTGCCACAGTGGGAATTCGGATGTGTCCAGCAGCTTACAGAACAGGAAGCCTCCTGAAACGGGGACATTTCCGCCTCTGAGAACAGAGAGGGTGCTGATGCTGCTGTCGGCAGAGTCTGCCAAAGAGGAATCATGCTGGAGGCACAAGGTTGCCCAAGGACCCAGAGCCAACCCCCGGCCCCCAATCTCGGGGTGTCCTGGGGGTCGGGTCTGGGATGTGTATGGCCAGACCACATCTGCTCTGGGTGAGGAGTCCTGTGAGGCCCGGAGGCTCACTTCCCCTCGTGGGGCTCAGAGGTCACGGCGCTCCAGCCCTGTCGGGCCTCGGCTGTGGTGCTGGGAAGCCTTGCTCCAGGAACGCTGGTTAATTACACACACACCCCCGACCCCCAGAGAGTCTGTGGGCACTTGGGGGCTTTTTAGGAACGGAGGTAGCTGCCATGCCTAAATGCTCCTTTTAAAGCCATAATAAGGCTGCATTAAAAAAAACAAGATTTCTCGTAAAACAATAAGCACTAAAAATACATCACTGATTAAAGGAAGCATGCTTTGGGAAATTTCCACCAAATTTAAAAAAAGCACTGAATCAGAAACTATATTTTGAATAGGCAGGCCTTTCACTCTAAAAATATCTTACCAAGATATCAAACACATATCAAGTTCAAACAATTGAAGTCAGACCCCACCGTGGGCTCACAGGAAATAGCCTGTTCTAGACCTTTGTCTTCAGGGGAACCCCTCACACACACAGGCCTCACATCACACAGTGGCCGGGGGGAGGAAGCAGCTGTCCTTCCTCCGGGACCCCCCAGACCTGTCAGAGTGGGCGAGGGTCTGCCAGAGCCCACGGGCCCCCAGGCATGACTGCGGGGACAGGTCCTCTGGCCCGACCTGCGGCTCCTGAGCCCGGATCGATGACCGAGCGGACAACGAGGGAACCCAAGGGTGTGGTTTCGGGGTCCGCTCGGAGGGCCAGAGTGGCCCATGGAGGCTGGACTCGCTCAAGGTCGGAGCTGACCTGCTGGACCTCACTGCCCTCTCCTCTCGGGATGCGCACCGGGCCTCATGGGGGTCTCGGGGGCCGTGTCTGTCTCCTGACCATTTCGGGGTCTCTATCCTCGGCGAGCTCCCCACTGTCTGTCGCCAGCCTGTCCCAGCGCTGGGCCCGCCGGCCGCGAGTCACACCCACGTCTGGTCACACCCCCCTCCCCTCTGACCCGGTGGCCCCGGAAGGGCGCCCGCACGGTCCATGGACAGTCACGTGGACACACACCTCTTCTTCTCCTCCTCTCCAGCATCCCCTCTGGAGCGGCAGCAGAAACAGGTAAACAGAGGAACACGTCAAAGTCATGCAAGATATGTGGATGGAAAAGAGAGCAAGCGCGGAAGGAGGGTTATCACAGCAGAGATGGATACGGAGATGGGGTTCCAGGGGGCGGTGGCCCAGGAGTCCGAGAGCAAAGCAACACGAGGATCCCCCTCGCCTACAGGCACTTCCTGCATCTGCGACTGCCAGAAGGGCGGAGAATTCTCTCTCTAGAATCCTTAGGAACGTTCCAGCATCGCTCCCTCTCCACGTGCTCCCCTGCCTTCCCGGGACACACAGCCACAGCAGGCCGCCATGGGGTACAAGGCAGGTCATCCCGATAGGGTTTACTTCCCCCCCAAAAAAGATTTCACTTAAGATCCCCCAAGTGCTCGCGGACTGAAGCCTTACCAGCAGGCACCTGCCCTCTCTCCTGCCAGGAGAAAGGTTAAGGGGTCTCCCCAGGGTCAAAGAAGGCAGGGATTCATTTCATCAACGAGGAGAGACTCAGACTTCAAAGTCCCATGACTGGAGGGGCCAACAAGGTGACCCAGGCCTGGGAGGCCGCTGCCCCTTCCCGGCCCCGCCGCTGCACACAGCAGGCACCAGCCTTAGCTCGCCGCCGTGGCCAGAGAGAGCTGAGCACCCGCCCAGCCCTCGCCGCTGCCCAGTGCTTTGTGAACCAGTTTACAAAGGGAGTCTTCCGAAGTGGCAAGACTGCCCTCGGGGAAGCTGCAGCCCAGAGGAGTAAGTTGACAGTAGCGACTGCCCTTCCCAGACGTGAGCCCAGCACCCAGGGTCCCGCTGCAGTGGTCTCAGCTCGGGAGTCTGGAGTCTCACAGAGACAGGCAGAGTGGGTCTGAGGGGGCCCTGTTGGTTTCACTCAGTGGGAGTCTGCATTACTTAGGAGGGTCAGGCCGAGTCATGCCGGAGCCCCGGGGCAGGAAGCGCTCATGCAAGCTGGGCCCCCCACCCGTGAAGCGGTGCGCCCGGGACCCTTCAGGCAGCTTGCAGGGCACCGGGGCCGCAAGGGGTTGAGGAAGAAACACAGACGCATCGACTCAGCCGTTCTGTCCTCCTGCTCTCCTCTTCAGAAACGGGACAAGAAAGCCTCGCCCTGGTCCTCTTCCCTGAGGCAAAGCGGGCCCGGATTTGGCTCCTACCTGGTGGTGGGAGACCGCTTTCTCCTCTCACAGTGGACAGCGTCGAAAAAGGCCGCGTTCCAGAACCTCAGCGTGTGCCTGCAAGACAGACAAGGCCCACGTGCCTTTACCCTAAATGAAGCTGGCTCCCCCCACACCCGGCAAAGTGTCCTGAGGGCATCTGTGCGTCTCTCCCAGGACTCAGCCTGGACTCATCGGGTCAAAGGGGAAGCTGCCACCTGCAGGATGTGGGCGAAGGCCATTTCCCCTTCTCTGTCTCTGCTTGAGGCTCCCAACAGGAAGCAGAGGCTTTGAGGAGACCTGCTTCTCTAGAACAGGGTCTAGTAACATAAATGGGAACCCCCGGCAGGGACAGGCCACGTGCAGAGAGCAAACACATGTAGAGCGACACACAAGGAAGAAGCATTCTTCCCAAGGATCAGGGTCAGCAAACCTACGGCACGTAGGCCAAGTCCGGCCTGCTCTCTGTCTGTGTAAATCAAGCTCTATGGGGTCACAGCCACAGCCCTCCATTTACATCCTGCCCACAGCGGCTCTGGCACTACAGCAGTGGAGTGCAGTGGTTGCCTGTAAAGCCTAAAATACTTACCACCCGGCTCTGTATAGAAAAGTGGGGCTGAGCCCTGTTGCTCATGATAGGACAGCAGCTGAGCCTAGAGGGGCCCGAGCTAAATCACGGACAGTGGGGCCGGGGCTGCTGGGCTCCTTCTCCCTGCTTCCACCCGAGGCTGGCCCCGCAGGGTGGGCCCTCCTCGCGGAGGCTTCGGGACAGCTGCAGCCCAGCCCTGGCCGGCCGCGTGCCTCACACGCCCCATTCTGCTGCACCAAGCCCTCCCACCGCCGCTACACCGTGATCCTCGCGGGAGGGGCACGTCTGACACCCTTTGGGTTCCAGGTGCTAGTACACCGCCTACTTGTGAGGAAATAAAAGCCACTGATGGAGAGGCTTCAGAGGGACGAGAGTGTCCTCAGAGAAAGACAGAGGGCGAGATGTCCCCTGACCACTGGTCTCCCACTGCAACCGTGACCGTCACGTGTGTACATTATCGACATATACAGAACAGCTGTACTAGGATATAAGTCACATACCGTAAAATGCACGCTTTTCAAGTACACAACTCAGTGGGTTTTAGTATATTCACAGAATTCTGCAACCATCGCCACTATCCATTTCCGGGACGTTTTCATCACCGCACTCCCGGCTTCCCCCAGCCCCTGGCAACCACCAGTCTGCTCTGTCTCCAGGGCTTTGCCTCCTGGACATTTTGTGTACATACACTACGTGGTCGTCTGTGTCTGGCCTGGGTCACGTGGCAGAATGTTTTCCAGGTCCACCCACGTCGTGGCAGGTGTGGGTGCCTCATTCCTTTACGTGGCTGAGTGACAGCCCACATTTCGTGTATCCACCTTCGGGCTCTTACGAATAACACTGTCATGAACATACGTGCACAGGTTTTTGCTTGAGTACCTGTTTTCAACTTTTCTCAGTATCTACCCAGGAGTAAAATTGCCAGGGTCATGGGCTAAAACTGTTTAACCGCTGCCTGACCATTCTCCGCAGTGGCTGCTGCATGGGATGATCCCACCAGCTGTGTATGAGTTTCCAACTTCCCTGCATCCTCGCCCATCTTTTCTCCTTTGGCTCTCCTAGGGGGCGTGAGTGGCCTTCACTTCTGATGGAGACATGGGTGCTGGTGACACAGGTTGAGAGTGGCCTTACCAGATGGGCTGCTGCTTCAGGTGTGTGTACAGATAGATCTTCTCCCCCTTCTTCTCCTCCTCTGGGCTGCACACAGTCACTGCGGGAGGGGGAGGGAGACTGAGCGAGGCAGACACCACCCCCCCGACTCCAGTGACCCTCCCGGCAGGCCCCGCATCGTCCCACAGGTCACACAAACATGCAGCGGAAACTCCATGGCACCTGCCCTGCGGCCCTCAGGCCTGGCCCTGAGGACTCCTCCCCAGGGAGCATCCCGGGAACACCTCCCCCACCCCTGGGGATACTCTCCTTGACTCCCCTGGGATGAGGAGTTGATCCCCAGAGAGGCGGGTTTTCCGTGGAAATTCAGCAAGCGGTTAGAGACCGGAGCAGAGCGCAGTATGACAGCGTCCCCTGCTCCAGGGTAGCTGGAGCCCCAGGCATCCGGGGACCTGCGGCTCACCACGGGCTGGACCAAGGCCCCGTGGCGCTGCTGTGGCACCGCCCGGCCCCGCGAGCACGGGTAGGCACTCACCCGTCTTCCGCGGCTTCTCCTGGGGCTTGCCCTCCTTCTCCCTTGGGGAGAGAAACCATAGCAGTGACAAAACGACCCCAAGAACCCTGTTACGTTGCTGAAACAGGACGAAGCCTCAGAACCAATGTGTAAATCGAAGGTGGTCTCCTCTGAAAACGTGTTTATGAAATCCACGCCACATGTACCACCTGCCAGTCTTTTAGAACTGAGATGTGTTGTTCAGGCTTCTTTGTGCCGTTTTCTCTGCATCCAAGACTGTCCAGACCAAAGGAGGAATAAAGCCAAGTGGCCTGGCCGTAACCGAGCCGTCGGAGGGGACGGCGGGGACCACAGGGTGCCCCTGCTTTGTGGAAGTCTCGGTTCCCGCACTGGTCTGAAGCGGCCCCGCCCCCGCGGGTCCCCGAGCGGCTATGGGAACACCGCTGCCCTGGGGAACACGGTTTCTCTCACGGCAGCGGGAGGCGGGGTGCAGGGAGGCGGGTGTAACTACCCTCCTGCCTACCGACAGTTTCCACACGCTCCTCTCCAGTCCTAGAAACACGGGCCCACGGGGAGCATACCAGCATGTCAGCAAACGGAACAGCGTTTGGAAGCCCCAGAAAACTGGAGGGTGGGGAGGCAGCTGCCCCCGGGAGCAGCTCTCAGGCCCCAGTGACGGCCGAGGGCACAGAGGTGCTCCCGTCACCGGGCCAGCGTGGCCTCCTTGTCACACCCACGGTCGGGGAGGGACGCACGCAGGCGACACTCACTCGCTTCTCCTGGCCAGGGGCCCCTTGGGCTTGGTCTCCAGCCCGAAGAAGCCCTTGACGTTCTCTGTCTTGGCCGACGTGTTCTTCAGCAGCCGCTCGGCGATGTCCTTCTTCTCCGCTAACCAGCTATTGGCCGATTTCAAGTAGGAGTCGATGCTCCCCGCCGGCTTCTCCTTGAACTCGGAGGGGAGCAGGTGTGGTTTACCTGGAGGGAGGGGGAGAGAGCAGGGATGAGAGCCAACTGGAACCACGGAGGCCGGGGCCACCTCCCTCCGCCATCGCCAGACACGGCGGCGGTGGGAAGCAAGAGGCTCAGGAGGCCCGTGAGCACACGGAGAGCCGGGGCCCCTGCCCTCTTGGGCGGTCGCTGAGCACCTAGTGTGTACAAGTCAGCCAGGTGCCACCAGGGGCTGCAGAGGAAACAGGCAGGGATCCAGCCCCAAAGAAGCACCAAGTCCAGAAGGTGGGTGAGCAGCGCACACAGGGAGAGTGTAACGTACAAAGTGATGGAGGAAGACACAAGAGTCTCTCCTTGTGGAAGGAGGGGGCGTGCGGACTCCAGATGGCCTGGCTGGCACCTGGGCTGGCCCTGAAACAGGGAGGCCACTGGACGTGGGAGACGGTGAGAGAAGGGCAGCGAGGGAAAAAGAGGTATGTCCCTTCCTAAGGCTGTGCACGGACCGGACCGAGGCCCAGGCACCCCATGGGCCGAGGTGTCCCTCCCCAGATCAAAGGGCTCCACACTAAGGCAGTCAGAGCAGCTGCTGCAACAGCACAGAGCAGCAGGGAGAGGGTGGGCTGCTGAGGTGAGGAGAGGATGAAGCTGAGCTGCAGAGGTAGGGGAGGCACCACAAGAGCCAACCCACTGGTGCCTGCGCTGCCCTGACCCAGCTCCAGCCCGCAGGCAAGCCCTCAGCAACCCTCTCCTCACGGCGGCCTGAACGAGTGCCAGTGGTCACAGCCCAAGGAGCTTAACACGGGGAGCCCCCCAGCTGCCCCCAGCTGCGATGCACCAGGAGGCCCCAGGGCCACGAGCCCGAAGAGCTCGACCCGCACTCTGCCCCAGACCCCGGGCTGCTCCACCGCACCCCCGCCCACAGCTGGCCCTGTGTCACATCTGGCCAGAACATGAGACGAGTCCTGCGTCTACCGTGAAATGTCCTGCCCGTGTGTCTACTTTCTCGTGTCCTCCCAGCCAGGACCGTCAGCCTCCTGACCCACGCTGGGGACCGTTCTTCTCCTCCCGTTCTAGGGGTCTCCCTTCTCCTTGTTCCCGCCCTAGTATCAGCTCCCTTTGTTTTCTGGATGCCTCACAGCTTTGCCTTAAGACATCCCCACTTGACGTGGCGTCGGAAGGTGACAGGTCTGCCTTCCACGTAAGCGGCACCCCGGGTCTCACCGATGTGATAGTAGGTGAAGCACATGGTCATGAGGTTCTTTGCAGGCCCGAAGTCGTCCATCTGGTGACACCTGAAATGGAAAGAGGGGTGACTGGCTAACGGATCCTTCCACCGGATTCTCTCTGCACGTTCCTGAGACAAGACCGGCATGCTTCACAGACGCCTCTAAACTAGCACCTCACTCCCCAGACACTCCAGAGGAGAAGCCACAGAAAGAACTCCCCTGGGTCCAGGCACCTGGCCTGGGAGCGGGTCTGATTTGGGGCACTAAGGCGCTCACCATCCATCCGCCTGGCCTCTTTCACTTTCAAGGTGGAATAGCCAGGGCCCCACCCCAAGGAGCAGACCCAGAACTGGAGGTCGGGCCTCAGGTCTCAGGCTTAAACCACTGGCCCCCTCCAACCCCTACTTCTCAGGAATGAGCAGTGACTTAGATGATACCCCCCAGATGTGGTCAGCAGCAGAGTCACCTGGCAGGGGGGACGGGGGTGGGGGCGCATGAAGATGTGGATTGCTGGGCCCACCCCGGAGCCTCTGGGTCAGCAGGTCTGGGGCAGGGCCTGAGAATGTGCATTTCTGACAAACTGCCTTGGGAAGCTGATGTTCTGAGGCTCCTGGCCCAGGGACAGCACTCTGAGAATCACTGGGAACATGAATACCTACGTACCCTACACCACTTGCTGAAAATCAAATTAAAGTATGACGCGCCAGAACCTTTGCTGTGCTAAAAGATGTCCTACAAATAGAAAGGATTATATTAATACTTACTATATTATATCACACTTACTACATTGAGAGTATGAGATATACATGGATCCATTCAATGTAGCAAACAAAAAAGGGGGGAAACACTTGAAAAAGAGGGTCTGTCTGCCACTAAGAATTTGCACTGTTACAGTGGCAAAAGCTACACTGCTATCCACCGTGGCACTGTAAATTAGAGAAGAAAATGAGGAGTCAGCTAAATGCCCATCAGCAGGGCAGGAGCCGAATTAATTACGGTACCTTCGTACGTTCATGTATTAGGACACCTCACAGCTGTTACAGATGCAGCACTGAATGCAAATGCACAGTACTGCCTTTTTAGAAAAAAGATCTATTTGCTGGTATGTGCATTATTAAGAGTGGTTATCACTGAGCGATGGACCGAGAGTGAGAGAACGGGGTGTGAAAGAACATCTCCTTTCCCTCTTAGGCTTCCGTGCCTCTCCATCCTGCTCCCTCATGTGCTTTCCTTTCCTGTTTAGTTTTTCACCTTGGACTAGTGGTACTTAAAGAAAGAAAACCAACAGAAATTATCTAGACGGTGGGATGAGGGCCATTTTTGTTTATCTTTTTAACATAAAAGTAATCTAAAAAACTAAATTTCTGTAAGTTCTTTTTTTTTTGGCAACCATATAAAAAAATATACGCTCACAGACAAAGTAATGAAAAGATTCTGTGCTTTGGCAGGGTTGGAACTTGAGGTTAACTACCCCCCCGCCTACCAGTTTGCTTATTTAAGGAAAAACTGGAAGAAAAATTGAGAATTAGGTAAGCACGTTACCACGTGGACAGGCACACCGTCTACACAAAATACAGGTTCCTGAACAATATGGATGCAAACGTCTGGAGGTCAAAGAGTCTTCAGGGCAGGAGGCCACACTGACCCCCCGACCCCCTGGGGCTGCTTTACCGAAGCTCCCGAAGCAAGCGTGGGCCCTTGGCCACCTCAGCGAGGGCCTCTCATCCCTCCACCCACACTAGCTCCCAGACCCAGATCCCCGCCCCCTACCCCTGGGGAGCACACCCTGAACTTGGGACATTCTGAGCAAGTGCAGGAAAAACAGGGGCTCCTCTCTTTTGGCCATTTTCCTCCAGTACATTCCCCGTGTTCATGGGGGACAGAGAAAGGTGGGGAGACGCCGAGACAGGGAATTAAGGTCAAGAGAGCAGCTACATTTCTGTTGGGAGAAGAAGGGGAACAGGAAAGGAGGGGTTTTCAGGCCTGGAAGGACACAAGGGACACAGAGAAGTGGCCACAGCCTAAGCCAGGGGACCAGGACCTGCTCCGAGGCCACGCTGAGGTGAGGGGAGAAAGCGGGCTCAACCGAAGGTCAGATCAGGGTCAGAGCTCCCCTCCCTGTCCCACGCACTTCCCTCACCCCCCATGATCCCCCAGGCAGACACAGCCGCTCCGGATCACACTGCGGAGGGCGTGTCCTGCTCTGATGCACATCATGATGTAGGAAGAGGGTCGGGAGTCCTAGAGCCGTGGGCCTCAGGTGGAGGAGCCCCTCAAGGCAGGTGGCCGGCCCCCCCCCGGCCACACGGAGGTGGGGGGCCCTTCTCCCCAGGCCACGCTGTCCTCGGTGATAAAAGGCCCCAGTGGCGCCTCATGAGAACTCAGGGCAGCGATGCCATCCAACCGTCTCACTAGTGGGCGGTGACCCGGTTTGGAGTGCTTCACCACAGGACATCCAGAGAAGCCCAGACCTCAGCTGGAGGCGGGCGGGGCCGCTGTGCAATCACAGCCTGTCCCGGGACCCGCAGGAACAGAGCGACGGTCCTCTGATCGCTGCTGGCAGGTGGGGACCGCTCACTCCCCACCCCCGTGAGATGCTGGTCACAACTGCCGCCGCGGGGGGGTGGGAGGGGGAGCAAATTCTCACAGCTGGGGTCTCCCAGGTGGGGAGGGAGGGAGGGAGGGAGGACGGAGGTCAGGGCGGAGGCGCTAAGGCACAGCATCACTTACTCAAATAGGACCACCGCGAAGGACTGCACCAGGCGGTAGAAGGTGGCCTCCGAGACGCACTTGGAGTTGCAGCGCTGTCCGGGAAGAGCGCAGCCGCGTCAGGCGGCCGCTGGCGGAGGTGCACCCAGCGCAGAGGGGCTGCGTGCTCTCCCCGCCCGGCATCTCTAAACACAGCTGGGGCACGAGCCCAGGACAGGCCCTGCTCCCCAGAAACCGGGACCCAGCAGAGGGCTGCCCCCCGCTCCCCCGACCATCACTCGGGTGTTTCCTGCGTCTCCTTGTGAGATTTTTAAAACCAGGAACTTCGCGTACTCACCCACGTGTGGGAAAGTACAGAGGGACGGGACCCCAAGATGACAACGCTGGCTGTTTTCTGGGTGGGTGATGTATGGGCAGTTTCTCTGTTTTTGCTTATCTGTATTTTCTAATTTTTCTCGGAAGAATAAATTATTTGTGACGAAAAATACTTTAAAAACGAAGAACTTAATCCACTTTACAGGAAAAAAATAAAAAGAACCTACTGGCTGTTGATAAAACTTACTGTTTATCTGAGCTTACATACATGGCTGTCACTCTCTTGAATATTTTATCTTTACAAAAACGGAATATTGTAGGTTATTTAATAAAAACATGTGTGGACATAGCCCATGTGCTTGTCTTTAAAACAACGAACTTTTCTGGAATTTCATGAGGTTGACAGCCCAGCACTCCTTTCTAGTGAGGCATCTTCCACTATTCTAATTAGACTTTATAATATCTCTAGACGAGCTTTACGCTTTTGCCTGTGGGATCGTTTTCCTCATCTCCCTTCACCAGAGCGGGTGGCCTGCCCCACACCACAGCCCGGCGTCACCCCTCTTACCTGGGCGCTCACGTACCGGGCAAACCACTCCCGGCCTTTGCCGTTCTCACTGCTGCAGTACTCTCCGAACTTGGCTTTCTCCTCCTGGCCCAAGTCCTCCCTGGAAAAGAGGGCAAAGGGAAAAGACAGGAAAGCTTTAATCCTCTGCAACAAAAGTGGCTACAGTAGGGAAAGAGGAAGGAGAGGAACTCCTAAGTGCAGTCGGCCCTCGGCATCCGCACCACGGAACCCCGACAGTAACTCGCCCCCCCGCCAAGTGCGGACACTCATCTCAGCCTCCGGGTAGCCCCGAGAGGAAACAGTATTACTTCTGTTTCCAGGATGAGGAGCCTGGCTCGGAGGATCACACACAGCTGGGGAGTGGCAGGTGGGAGCCCCATCCAGACCTCCTGGCTCCAAAGCCCACGTGCATTCCCCCGACCTCCTGCCTCAGCGAGGTCCGGGTACTCACAAGGGTTCCTTAACTCTCCGAGGGCTTGGTTCTCCAGCTCAACCAACTGCCCCCCATCTTTGGTGCTGAGGTCGGTGTGGAGCCACCGACTGGATTCAAGAATTCCTAACGTGCTCAGTCTCAGCAGGACCCACTGAGGCCAAGAAACACGAGAGGTCTGATGCTACCTCCAGCCATCGGAAGGAGGGCATGGTGGCTTATTCCTGTGCACTTCTGAAGAGCCGGTCTGCTCTCTGACTCTCCATGGCTCTGTGTGAGGCGTGAAGGTCGGGGGACCCCAGGCCTGGGGGTCACCCCCGCCAGGGTGGAAAAATGCTCACCTGATCTCAAACCACTTCCCATCATCTTCGTGGGGGGCCAGTACTCTACCCCAAATGTAATGACTAAAAGGGGGAAGCAGAAGGCTGAAGATCCACTGGCTTCTGCAATTTCATTTATTTAAGATTTTATAGAAAACATCTTGGGGCTTCCCTGGTGGCACAGTGGTTGAGAATCCGCCTGCCAACGCAGAGGACACGGGTTCAAGCCCTGGCCTGGGAAGATCCCACGTGCCACGGAGCAACTAAGCCCGTGTGCCACAACTACTGAGCCTGCCCTCTGGAGCCCATGAGCCACAACTACTGAGCCCGTGTGCTGCAACTACGGAAGCCCACGCGCCTATGGCCCGTGCTCCACAATGAGAGAAGCCACTGCAATGAGAAGCCCGTGCACTGCAACGAAGAGTAGCCCCCGCTCACCGCAACTAGAGAAAGCCCACACACAGCAACGAAGACCCAATGCAGCCAAAAATAAATAAATAAAATAAATAAATTTATAAAAAAAAAAAAAAAAAGAAAACATCTTGGTCTCGTTTATCCCAAACACCGACACCAGATGAAATGTGAGAATTTGCCAGGCGTTCGCAGGGAGTTTTGGAATGCTCTTAAAGATGCATCTGACTCACTTGTCCACGTTCCATGATGCCGACTGCCTGTCACAAATCTAGACTGGCCTTCCTGGCAAATTAGTGAGCTTCTGGGCTTTCTCCCCTTTTCATTAACTGGGTGTACTCAGAGACAGCTGACTAATTTCAGTGTCAGTCAAACAAAACGAGTAGGAAGCCACATCTACTGCTCTCCCAGAATGCATTCAAAATCAAACATAAAAGCACTCTGGGGACAGTCAAATATTAGGATCCTAGAACTCTTCCCCCTTCTAACTGCAGAGAAAACTGAGACACACCTGGAAAAGGTGGAAATCAACCTTGCCAGTTAACAAACGAGGGGCCTAAATCTCAGCAGGAAAGAACACCTTCGGTGTGTGGCATCAACAGGCAGAAATTCTTCTTACACTTTAACAAAATTGGAAAAGGGTCCCTTCAGCCAGGGCTCCGCAGGCCGCAATGCGTGAACGTCTAGAAGCCTTGTTGAAATGCAGATTCTGACTCAGTGGGTCAGGTGGGGCCCACGACTCTGCATTTCTCACCTCCCCCCTCCGCGATGCTGAGGGTCCCAGAGGTGATCTGAGGAGCAGGACCTCCAGCATTTCGCGCACTGCTGTGAACGATGCAAGACCAGCCGTCAGGACCTGAGGCCTGAACTGAGTTTGCGGTGTGTCTCCCTTTCCGCCGCTGAGACGGCAACAGCCGTGAATCAGACAAACTCCCGGCTCCTCGGCCTCCACGCTCACTCCAGGCCCCACTTCTGCTACAACTGTCACTGCTCCTTGTTCGCACTGTCAAGAACCACCAACGCGAGGCCAGAAAGAGGTGCAAGGGTGGGTCCCCATCCTAGCAGCTGCTTAAGGCTCAGCTGCCCGAGAGCGTCCCAAGGGCTGCGGGTAACTGAAACCTCCTGGCCTTGTACTGCCCCTAATTCAATGCCAGCTAATAACCACCTCTGAAGGCGTGCCGATGGGGGCTCACCCGAGGTGCCGCGGAAGCAAAGCCAGGGCCCTGAGTGGAGCGAAGGAGTGGCGGAAGCTCCCCAAGGGGGTCTACGTGCACTGGGGTGGGGCGGAGACCGCGAGGGGGCCAGCAGCTGGCGAGGCCTGGAGCCCTGGCCCGTGGCGCCCTGCGAGGGGCTCACCCTCCGGAGAAGATCTTCTCCACGTAGCTGCGCAGGAAATCCCGGAGTTCCGGCAGCTCCTCATCCTTGGTCGAGTCGGTGCTCTGGTTGGAGGAGAAGGACTCGCTGGAGGAGGAGCGGCAGTACTGGCCCCAGGACGGGCGCGAGGGAGACTCGCCCGTGTCGTTCTCGCTGTCTGCCGACTCCGTGGTCTCGCTCTCCGACGCGCCCTCGCCCGGGGAGCTGTCCCCGCCCTGCAGCTTTGGCGGCAGCGCCTCCAGGGGCGAGGAGGCGGATGGCTTGGCCCCAGCCCCGAAGTCAATCAGCGGGCCCACGGGGACCTCGGGGGCCTCCATGGCTCGGGGGCGTGGGGGGCACTGCCGGCAAGGATGCCGGGCGGGGGCTGGTGAACGAGGTTCCCAGACACGTCAGCGGGAGCCTGAGGCCGAGCGCACGCGAGCTGCTTGGGAGCCGCTGGCCACCGGGACTGAGTCCTCTGGGGTGGCCCACGGGGCCCTAAGGCATCTGGAATGGAAGCAGAGACAGGTCATCACCACGAGAGCTTCTCTTCTTATAAGGGGAATGAAGTAGGGCACGAATGCCCTGTAAGAGGCTCCAAACTTCCAGAATTTGGGCCACCTGTCTGCTGATGTCATCTTCCTACTGCCCACTTACTGTTAAACACCTGCTATATGGTGGGCGAACAACGAACAAACACACACCATCCGTCAGGATTTCTCCAAACTAAGCAAGGAGACCTCGAGGGGGCTGCACCTCCCGGCCCTCTCCAGACTCCGGCCGAGCAGACGGAGGCCAGTCAGAACAGCAATCACCGCAGACGGCCGTCTGCCGCCCACTCTTGCTGGGTCACGAACCACTGAAGACGGTGTCGTCAGGCACATGCTAAGCGCACGGGTCTCCAAGGCCCACGTCTCTTCCTTCCCGGGTTCCTTTCTTAGCATTTTCCCACTCAAGACCCAGCACCTTCCTGGCTGTTGGATATATGTCCCCTCTCGTCAGCCCCCTAAACCCTCCCATGGTTTCTTTCTTTTCTTTTCTTTTTTAAGCACCTCACCAGACACAAGATCTGCTGGCACGTTTGTAAAAATGATTTTCATTGTTTTTTGGCCGCACCGCGCAGCATGCAGGATCTTGGTTCCCCAGGCAGGGACTGAACCCGCGGCCCCTGCAGTGGAAGCGCGGAGTCTTAACCACTGGATGGCCAGGGAAGTCCCTCCCTCTGATGGTTTCTAAGCGGCATTTGCCGTTGGACCCACCTCCTCCTCCCTGCCCCCTCCCTGCACTACGGCCACCCTGGGCAATGGCACCCACCTCTGGTGTCTGTTCCTCTGCCCCTTAAGCTGGACGGTCCTCTCCCTTCTCCCCCATCTTCCTCCCTCAGCCCCAACCGGAGTTCTATTCATCCCTCGAGGCTTGGCTTAGTGTTACCTCTTCTGGGAAGCTTCACTCAAACCCTGTGCAAACTATTTACTGATTCCTGTGTGGCCCCACTGGCATTCTACTTACACTCATTTCTAAGTCTGCTTGTTTGATAGGTAGATGTGGGTATTTCTGTTTATCCCACTGAAGTACAATCCCCTGAGGGGTGGACCATGCCTCAGCCACCTTTGTAGCAATGCGAGTGCCCGGCACAGAGTCCTAACTAAGTGTCCAGTGTACGTTTGCTGAATGGATGACCAGACCTGACCGTGAACACGCTCTAAGAGTCGGGAAGTCGACGGTGTAGGCAGAGCTGGGATTAGGATCTTCGCTTCGAAACCAGTCTCCTGCTGGCCAGTTCAGGGGTCACCTGCCAGTTCTGGGGCTCGCTCCCCCATGACGAGGGGCAGACGGCTAAGCAGTAAGTCAAAGCCCTCCTGATATAAGAGCCCAACTTGATCCTGGCACTGCCCCTATCCTCCACCTCTACAGACCCCAAATATCTAGGACAACACCTGGCAGACAGGTGACTGCCGATACAGTGAAACTAATGCATCTTCTGAGGGTAATTCAATATCAAAGCTGCATTCACTGCCTGTTAAGAGCTTAATGCTCACGAATCGATTGTGGGCTCCTCCAAATTCCCCAGCCCGGGATATTTTTAGATGCCCTGAGTCAGAAGGACGGAATGGCTAGCTCCGTGTCACTGGAGTGGCAACGGCCCCCCTTCGGAGAGTCCTACAAAGCCTGCCTTGGTCCAAAACAGAGACGCATACACCTCAGCTCAAAAGAACTTTCTGGGCCAGGAGAGCAATAGGGAGTCTTCGGAGCTCAGGTGGCAACACAGACTACGGAGTCGTGGGCCAGGGCCAGGGCAGCCCTGGCCCCTTCTCGCCAGCAGGGCCGGTGAGCTGTGGCCTCTGCTCTCTGGGCCAGAGTCCCCATCAGACACTGAGGTCAGGTTAGATCTCTAAGGTCCTTCTGGCAACCACACTGACAGACTCTCCAAAGAACAGAAAATCACACCTATAATGACTCACCGGATATTAAAAATGGAAAATCACACACTAGGAAAATGTTTGCAGCCACTATGATAGGAAAATTGAGTTAATCATATCTGTGTGATAAATTCACCCAAATCCAGCTAAAAATCTATATTCTAATAGATACACAAACTACTCAAATAGGCATGGCACACAAGAGGAAATATTATTATTAAGTGCTTAGACAATTCTTCAACCCATACTAATAACCACACATATAGATAGGCAAATCAAAACAATTAGGTACCAGCATATACTACAAAATAAGCAAAAATTTGAAAATTATAACCCAAAAGCAGATGAGATTAAGATAAAACTAATATTCTCAAACAATCCCGGCAACAGGGATAAATAAGACTTTAGAAAGCAATTTCTGTAATTCTTATTTTTCTCTCCTCTGATCCAGGAATTCAAATGCTTGGAATTTATTCTGAGAAAATAATTCTAAACAGTCAAAAACAGTTATGTGGAGAAAAATGCTCGCTACAACATTATTTATAGTCCTGAAAACTAGGGAAATAAATCTAAATACAGTAAAGTGGCAAATATATTCTAACAACTTGATGTAATGGTAATCAGCGTATGATGCAATTAGAAAAACGCTCACTTTACAGCTAGGTAAACAAATATTCCACAATCAACAAATATTTACCGAATCCTATTGCATGCCAACCTCTTGTTCTGGGTGCTGGAAATACTGAAGTAAATGAATTTTAATTGTACTATAATTACAAGCACGTATACATACGAAAAAGGACTGAAAAAGAAGATAGAAGTGTATTATAGTGCTGGCACCGAGGTAACCTCCCCTTTTTATTTTATTATCATTAACGGTGGAGTTTACAATCAGTAAAAATTCAGAGGAAAAGGAAACAAGTTACGGTGTCTTGCAACATTTCAGGTGGTTGGTCTGAAAGGCGGCATCTATTTACCAAATCAGACCTCGACAGCACAGACCTCGACAGCACAGGTCCCGGAGGGGCGAGATCAGACCCAACTGCTGCGGCTGTTTCTGGTCCGGCCCAAGGCGCTCTCCCAGGGCCTGTCTCGCTTGGAAATCAGGGAGTGCATGAGTCACCCTTTCCAAGAAGCCTCCTCTGTGGGCTCAGGAAGGAGCGGACAAGGTGAGGGGCCTGGCCCTGCAGCAGAGGAAGCAAAGGCGACGGGCGGCCCAGTCCTGGGCGCCGTGTGGGCAGCATGGGCTGCAGGGTGTGGGTCCCTCTGCCCGGGATCTCATCTCTCAGCCAAGCTTGCTCCCGGAGCTGAGATGCAGGTGAAGCGGCCACTTATGCTAAGGGCCTTGGAAGTGACCCCACCCTCTTCCTCCAGGAAGGAAACATAATGACGGGCCTCCGTCCAGGACAAGGTGATGGTCACTCTCAACACACCAGGATCACACTCCTCACTCGACCACCTGTGCTCTCCCAGCTGCAGAACACAGAGGAAGTGGGCCCAGTGGGGACTGACTGCACTGTCCCCGAGTAGGGCCAGCCAGGGGCTGCCACTCAGGATCGTGGGCCCAGTGGGATCAGACCTCAAGAGCTTTCTATAAAAGTGCTGAAATCTGCTTCATGAAATCTTCCAACTCTTCAACACTGGCAACTAATTTAAATTTATTTCAGAACACATCATGGACCAAAGAGAACATGTCTGCGGATTGCACTCAATCCCTCTGCTTTGTCCCGCGTACAAGGAGGTCCCCAGACCCACTGCAGGGCCACAGGCTCTGAGACTCAGGGTTTTAAATCCCAGTGCAATCTCTGCAAACAGACAGCGTGGATATTAAAAATGCTTTCTATAGACTTGCAGTCAAACCCAGCTTCCTGCAAACGCACCTTTACAATTCACCTCTTAGGCCCTATGGCGGAAGCTTCTACCAATCAAATTAGGCTAAAATTCTAAGTCAGCCCATGGCTCTGAGCGCTGAGCGGGGGCTTCTTCGGACTGGGGGTCAGGGAGGTGGATATCTGAGCTGAGATGGAGGGGGGCCGGGCCAGCCGAGAAGGCTCGAGAAGGCTCGAGAAGGCTTGTCTTAGCAGAGGACAGGGGTCTGGGTGGAGGAACAGCCCACACAGAGGCCCTCGGCAGCCATGACTTTGGAAAGTTCAGGCACTGGGAAGGCTGAGGAGGGAGGAGGTTGGCAAGCGGGGCCAGGTGAGACACTAGGAGCCTCGACTGGGTTCTCAGGGTGATGGGCAGGCAGCCGTGGCAGCAGTTTGGAGAAGAGAACGAGCGCAAGGGGGCCAGGGGAGGTGGTCCCGGCGGGCGCATTCGGGGGGAGGTTTCCTGACCTCCTGCCCCGCCTCCTGCCCACATCCCCCCACCACATGGCCGCAGCTGCGGCAGGAACTCGGAAGGAGATTGCCTTCTGTGGCTGCTGTGCCACGTCCCCAGGGGCTTTGCTCAAACCCTGATTTCCCCAGCACCTGGGGCGCCCAGGGTGAGCCCCCTCCAGCGGGCTGACCTTGGGCAATCACACAGGAGAGGCTTTGCTCAAACCCTGATTTCCCCAGCACCCGGGGCGCCCAGGGTGAGCCCCCTCCAGCAGGCTGACCTTGGGCAATCACACAGGTTCCCGGGGCCGGGGGAGACTCCGGAACCTTCTGGAACTCTGCCTCTGCCATCCGTCTCAGGCAGCTCCCTCTCCTTTACTGTTCCAGAGCCACCAGACGTGCTGCTCCTCCCACCAAAAGAAGAGACGGCAAGCCTCCATGGACCAGCACACACAACACGCTGGCTCATGCCCCCTCCATCCCACCCGCCCCTCCTCTCACAGCATCAGAGAATCGAGGCTGGGGTGGGGAAGCAGGAGGCCCCCCGCACACAGCTAGGAAGTGACGGGGCCCAGAGTCCAAACTCAGGCCAACGCCGAGCCCAGGCTCTCAAGTCACCACGTGGGCCCTGCAGTAGTCTCTCTGATGCTCTCCTGCGGGTCCACCTCCAGAAGCGGAGCTGAGGGTCAGAGGCCTGCACAGCAGTGAGGCTCTGCTGGGGCTGCCGAATCGCCTTCCCCAGTCTGTGCTGTGCGCTAGAACAGGGGTCCCCAACCCCCGGGCCATGGACCGGTACCGGTCCGCGGCCTGTTAGGAGCCGGGCCGCACAGCAGGAGGTGAGCGGCGGGCAGGCGAGCAAAGCTTCCTCTGCAGCTCCCCATCGCTCGCGTTAAGCCTGAACCATCGCCCCCGCCCCTGCCGCCCGTGGAAAAATGGTCTTCCACGAAACCGGTCCCTGGTGCCAAAAAGGCTGGGGACCGCTGGCCTAGAAGGCAAGCCCGGGCCACGCCCAACAAACACGTTCCCTGCCACTGGAGCCGAGAACCTGATGTAGGACTTCACACACATCCGTTAGATGGATTCTCCCCAGCACTCAGTCAAACTTGTGGAGATTATTTTGTTTTCTTTTCCCCTTTATCGTAAGCGTATCGTTAGAGAAAGATTTGGAAATAGAAGAGGGAGAAAAAGCTCCTGGTCCCACCAGGCCGACAAAATCCCATCTCCATTCTCGTGGATGCCCTTCTGGTCTTGGTCAAAAGGCAAACTCTTTTTTTTTTTTTTTTACCATTTCAACAGCAAGAGAAATTTGGGTGTTTGTTTGGCACCTAGCTAGTGGCTATCCCTCTCGTGACAGCTACAAACCTGCAGGGGACCCCAGTGAAGAGGGTCTTCTCTGGTCTCCCGAGGAGTGTTTTACTTCAAATGGACCTGACAGAAGGTTGACAGGAGGTCTGGGTTTGGCTGCAGGGATGAGGGGAGACAAGTGAACTTGATCGATGATTAGATTACCGTTATCTGTTTCGGTTCAGCTATGAAATGACTTAATAATGCACGGTTTCCAGGAAAACTGTGCCTCACTGGAATAGCTGGAGGAGAGGAGAGGGAGAGGAAATAAGGGAGACCTTTCAACCCGCTGCTGCATCCTTCGCCCTGTAGAGACGGCTGTGGACACGATGGAGGGACTGCAAACCTCAAGGTTCTACAGAGCCCTCCTCCCCTCCCCCTGCGCCCGCCTGTGCCCTGGCAGGGTCCCAGCAGCACGGGGTGCAGCTACCACTTCCACACCTCCCCGGCCTGCCACAAACAATCAGCCTCCCAGCGCACAGGCTCTTCCTGCGGCTCCGTCTGCATCTGTTCCCCGGGCACCCCTCCCCCTCTGAGGTCACAGGTCACAGAGAGACCCTGTGGGCTGGCCCGGGAGGCGGGGCTGAGGAGGAGCCCCAGATGGACCACAACCACAACTAAAGCTGGTGGAAACCCGCTTCCTGTCGCTCAGAACCTCTCCTGCAGCGAGACCATAACAAGGACCTCCATTTGCCTCTGCCAGGGGCTGGTCACAGCGCAGCCCTACAGCTCCTGATGGATAAATTCGCTCAGCGCTTTCTGGCTGGGTGATAACTGACACTGCCTTCGAATCAGGAAGAAATGTGGGGCTATTTGGGACTATGAGACAATAGTCATTCGAAGAATGAATACGTGTCAAATAAGAAGTGTCAGCATCCTTTTAGATGTCAGTGTGTTTGGGCAACTGTTCAGACGTAGATTTATGTCCAGTCGATGTGGATTTAGGGCAACCTCAGGCCAGTCGAATCAAAGAAACCCATCATTGCAGTTGGACAACGAATGTAGTGGAGTTTCCTGGCAGCCAAAGCAAAAAAGGGAATTACACTGGGTCACAAATGCTTTTCATTCTGACAAATTCATCTGTACATGAACTTTATCCAAATACCGAACTTAAAAATCAATTTGTCAAGAAGATCCTCATACGAAAAGACACTGATTACTATAGTGGAAGTCTCTAACAGGTTCTGTAAAAGATACAGAGATGCTGAAAGATACATTTTTTAAATGGCTTTCCAAAAATCTGAAAGCATATCTTACATGCATTTGGAGCAGGTATTTGTCGGTTGGAGCACGCTACCGGGTGAAGGTAAGAAAGCATATGTTACATGCATTTGGAGCAGGTATTTGTCGGTTGGAGCACGCTACCGGGTGAAGGTAAGAGAGCATATGTTACATGCATTTGGAGCAGGTATTTGTCGGTTGGAGCACGCTACCGGGTGAAGGTAAGAGAGCATATGTTACATGCATTTGGAGCAGGTATTTGTCGGTTGGAGCACGCTACCGGGTGAAGGTAAGAGAGCATATGTTACATGCATTTGGAGCAGGTATTTGTCGGTTGGAGCACGCTACCGGGTGAAGGTAAGAGAGCATATGTTACATGCATTTGGAGCAGGTATTTGTCGGTTGGAGCACGCTACCGGGTGAAGGTAAGAGAGCATATGTTACATGCATTTGGAGCAGGTATTTGTCGGTTGGAGCACGCTACCGGGTGAAGGTAAGAGAGCATATGTTACATGCATTTGGAGCAGGTATTTGTCGGTTGGAGCACGCTACCGGGTGAAGGTAAGAGAGCATATGTTACATGCATTTGGAGCAGGTATTTGTCGGTTGGAGCACGCTACCGGGTGAAGGTAAGAGAGCATATGTTACATGCATTTGGAGCAGGTATTTGTCGGTTGGAGCACGCTACCGGGTGAAGGTAAGATCTCCCTGGTGGTGCAGGGATGGAGCGTCACAGACCTGGAGATGTCATAGTTAATAATATGCCCATGAGGGTCCCTCTCCCTCAAACATCAGATGTCCCCCAGGGCTTCTGGCAGGCACCAATCACCACCATTCATGGCAGAATTCTCTGAACAGCACTTGTGCCAACATTCTGATTTGGTGATCAAAACAGAACGAGAGAGGGAGGGGTGAAGGGAAGGGGCGCCCCCAAAGCCCTGCTCGAGGCACCAGCTCCAGGGTTTTAATCGGGATGAGAGCCCACACTGGTTAAGGAGACGGGAACTGAGCTCCTGGTGAGGAATCACAACCCACAGCCTCTGCAGGGAGTCTCCGAGCCATGATCTCTCATCCTCGAGGAAGGAGAGAGGACGGGTGGGGGAGGGAGAGGGACATACGTAACCTGGTTTCAAAAGGGAAGACACTAGATGATGAGAGAGAGAGAGAGAGAGAGAGAGAGAGAGAGAGCCACGTCAGGGGACACCCAGGTCAGCAGCAGGACGGCTCTGAGCACCAGGACCGGGAAGCGGAGAGGACCAACGTCAGAGCCTGATGACAAACTAAGCTCTAGAGCCTCACACGCACGCGCGCGCGCGCATCTGTGTGTGTGTGTGTGTGTGTGTGTGTGTGTGTGTGTGTGTGTGTGTGTGTGTCTTACAGACCCGTCAATCAAAGGAATACTGTGGAAACAGCACAAGGGTTTAGCAAGGTACTAGACAAACGCATTACAGCTTTGAGGACAAAACAGAAAAATGTGGCCTGAATACTGTGTAATTAGGTGGTTTCATCAATACTATATTTCATTATCCTAAAATGCACTTTGTTGGCATTTTAAGATGTCTGAAAGCAGATGTGTCTTAGCACTGCTCCCAGCCAGGCCCACCGAGATACAGCTGTCATTGTCCAGAGACAAGAGTGGAGCCTCTTCTAGTCCTTAATTTTAAAAATCAATTCAAAACACATACATTGTAGTCATATCGCTCGAAGTGAATGAATTCCCACAAAGTGAACTCTCCCCTAAATCCACCACCCACCTCAGGGACTAGAACACGACAAGCCCCCACCTCGTCCCCCTGCCCCCGAGCTCCCCTCCTCCCCAAAGGGAAGTGGACGAGCACCCTGTAAAGCGCATGTGGCTGGCAGAGAGGATGGTATGTTACAGAAACCCATGCACTTCAACGGCTCTGGGGCAACTGCAGAAGAACAGGCCTCTGCATGTGAGGAAGTTTTAGAAGTCCTTTAACCAACTTATTTTGCTTATATTTTCCTCTTTATTATGGACAAGAGGGATGCTTCATAATAATCTATGCCCAAGGCATTCTATAAGGGTTCTTACCAGAAAGACAGAATAAAATTCTAGGGACAAGAGAGCATTATGTCACAGTTTAAATGGCAGCGCTGCATCTTAATTCCTTGTGCCTAGAATAGTGGTGAATCTTACAACTGACGGGCTCTTCAATTTGATGAAAGACGGTGGTTGAACCCCTCCCCCAGCGTCAACTTGGAAAGATGTCTCTACCGCTCATGGGCTAATAAGGACTCCAGCCCGGCTCCATCCTACCCCTTCATTAATTACTCAGACTTGAGTGCAGTAACATGTTGGTGGAGAACGTGGGGAGCCGAAAGCCGGAGGGAAAGTTAACTCAGAGAACGACACAGTCGGGACCCAAAAGACTCCGGCAGGCTCAGGGAGGCTGAGTCTAGAAGATGCCCCTGGACGGTGAATGTGGTCATTCGCTGGCCACCAGCCAAGTGCCTTCCACGTGCCAGGCCTGCTGTGGGAGCAAAGAGATGGTGACAGTGTGGCCTCTGTCTCTGAATAACGCATAAATTATTAGCGAGGGAGTCTGACCTCCTGACTCAAAGTTTCACAAGTCCAATGTCAAGAGGCAGCTCGTTCTTGGGCGGCACACGTGCCACGAGTCAATGGGTTTGATGCCGGCAATAACAACAAACTCGAAACTAACCTTGGGCGGCCCTGATAGAAGCACCTGACCCAAAACAGGAGTGACGGTTTCACTACCTCTGCTTCTGCCGGTCAGGCCGCTCCTGGAACATTCTGGCCAACCCCACCCCTTGGAAGGAGTAAGCAGCTCCTCTTAGGGCAGCAAATCTGAGTAAACGTGTCTGGGGACCCAGGCCTCATTGTCCCCAGGCGTTAAGCCCAAAGCAACTCAGCAGGATCCGTCGTTTTGGAAAAAGTAATAAACTGGCACAAGTATTTTAATTTAATAAATGTTTGGAAGACTTGTAAAAAAGCAGAGAGCATCCCCCAACGTGAAAAGAAAAACAAAAGCCCACCTGATAACTGTGTCACACGAGCAATGGTGAGAAAGTCGAGGGGATTTACTGAGGGGGTAAGTAACTTGGGAAACAAGACAGTGAATTCAGGGACTTCCCTGGCAGTCCAGTGGTTAAGACTCCACGCTTTCAATGTGGGGGGGTCGCGGGTTCGATCCCTGGTCGGGGAGCTAAGATCCCACATGCTGCGTGGCCACAAAAAAAAAAAAAAAAAAAA
>NC_090842.1:4432500-4475000 GCF_028021215.1 Eschrichtius robustus
TCACTTCTTTATTAAAAAAAGAAAAGGAAAGAGTCAGTGAACATGAAGACAGATCAATAAAAATGATCTCATCTGAAAAACAGGGAGAAAAAGGGTTTTAAAAAAGTGAGCAGAGCCTTGGGGACTTGTGGACAAAATTAAAGGATGTAACATTTGTGTCATTAGAGTCCCAGAAGGAGAGAAGAAGGAAGATGGTGCAAAAAATATATTTGAGGAAATAATGACTGAAACTTCCCAAATTTACCAAAGGACATAAACCAACAGATTTTGGCAGCTCAGTGAATACAAAAAAGATAAATCCAAAAATTCCACACCCACATACATTATAATGAAACTGCTGAAAACTAAAGACAAAGAACAAATCTTGAAAGCAACCAGAGAAAAATGCATTACTCAGAGAATACGGATTCAAGGGACTGTAGATTTTTCAACAAAAACTGTGGCACCCAGAAGGAAGTGGAAAAAAAAAAAACACTTTTTAAGTGCTGAAAGAAAAGAACTGCCAGTCTAGAATTCTAGATGTGCCCCAAAAAATCTTTGTGGAATGAAGGTGAAAACTTTCTCAAGAGAATTTGCTGCCAGTGTATGTGCTCTATAAGAAGTTATAAAGAAACTTCCTTAGATAGAAGAGAAATAATACCAGAAGGAAATGGAACATCAGGAATGAAGGAAGACCAAAGGAAAAAAATCTGGGTAAATATAATGCACTATCCTCCTCCTCTTGAGTTCTTTAAAGTATGTTTGACAGCTGAAAGCAAAAATTATAGGGACTTCCCTGGAGGTCCAGTGGTTAGGGCTCTGTGCTTTCACTGTAGGGGGCACAGGTTCAATCCCTGGTCAACGAACTAAGATCCCGCAAGTCACGCAGAATACATACGAAAACTACAACATACAGGGAAGAGAATAAAGGGACCTGTGATGGTTAGTTTTCTACTTTCACCTGAAGTGGTAAAATACTGATTCTAAGTAGACTGTGAAAAATTAAGTGTGCATATTTTAATCCCTAGAGCAAATACACACACACACACACACACACACAAGCTATACATAAAGAACACAATAGATAAATTAAAATGGAATGCCAAAACACATTCCAATAATCCTGAAGAATACAGGCAAATGGACAGAGAGGGGGAAAAAGAGGGAACAAATAGAAAACAGAAAAACAGAATGTAGACCTAAATCCAAACATATTGATAATTATATTAAATGTAAATTGTGTAAACACACCAATTAGGGATTTCCGTGGTGTCCAGTGGTAAAGAATCCACCTTCCAATGCAGGGGACGTGGGTTCGATCCCTGGTTGGGGAACTAAGATCCCACATGCCATGGGGCAACTAAGCCTTCACCACAACTACTGAGCCCGTGCGCCTCAACTAGAGAGCACACGTGCCACAACTAAGAACCGAGCAGCCAAAAATAAATTAATTAAATAAATATTTTTAAAAAAACCCCACACACGCCAATTAAATGACAGAGATGACCAGAATGGATAAAAACACATGACCTAACTCTATTCTGTCTACAGGAAACTCACATCAAATATAGTTATATTGGTAGATTAACAATAAAAGGGTAGAAAAAAGATATACCATGCAAACACTAATCAAAAGAAAGATGAAATGCTCTATTAATAACAAAGTATACCTCAGAACTAAGAGAATTACTAGAAATAAAAAGGAACATTACATAATGATAAAAGTTTCAATTCATTAAGAAGATATAATAATCCTAAATACGTATGTACCTAACAACAGAGTCTCAAAATACATGAAGCAAAAACTGCCAAAACTGAAAGGAGGAGACAAATCCACAATTAAAGTAGGAGACTTTAAAAACTCCTCTCTTAGTGATCTGCAGAACGAGCAGACAGAAAATCAGCATGGATGCAGAAGGGCGGATAAGTAACCTCACCCAGCTGGATATAACTGACATTTATAGAACATGCCACCAAAAAACAGCAGAATAAACATTCTTTTCAAGCGCACATGCAATATTCACCAAGATATCATGGACTATAAAACAAACCTTAGTAAATTTAAAACAACTGAAATCACACAAAGTATGCTCTCTCACCATAATGGAATTAGACTAGAAACTGATAAGAAGTATAACAGGAAAATCTCCAAACATTTGGAAATTAAACAGCATATTTCTACATAATCCATTGGTCAAAAAGGAAGTCTCGGGGGCTTCCCTGGCGGCGCAGTGGTTGAGAATCCGCCTGCCAATGCAGGGGACACGGGTTCGAGCCCTGGTCTGGGAAGATCCCACATGCCGCGGAGCAGGTAGGCCCGTGAGCCACAACTACTGAGCCTGCGTGTCTGGAGTCTGTGCTCCACAATAAGAGAGGCCGCAATAGTGAGAGGCCCGCGCACCGCGATGAAGAGTGGCCCCCGCTCGCCACAGCTAGAGAAAGCCCTCGCACACAAACGAAGACCCAACACAGCCAAAAATAAATAAATAAATAAATAAAATAAATAAATAAAAATTTAAAAAAAAAAGGAAGTCTCGAGGAAAGTCAGAAAACATACTGAACTGAATGAAAGTGAAAATACAATATATTTAAACCTGTTAAGTGCAGCTAAATCAGTGCTTAGAGAGATATTGATAGCACAAAATGCTTACATTAGAAAAAGAGAAAGGTATCAAATCAATAATTTAAGCTTCTACCTTAAAAACTAGAAAAAAAGGGCAAAATAACCCAAAAAGAAGAAATAAGGAAATAATAAAGAACAGAAATCAATGATGTTGAAAAAGAGAAATCAATAAAGCCAAAAACTTCTTTGAGATCACTAAACTTGATAAACCTCTAACAAGATAGATCAATGAAAAAAGAAGACAGAAATGACGAATATCAGGAATGAAAGAGGGGGATATCACCAGAGATCCTGCAGACATTCAAAGGATGATAAGGGCAAACTACAAACAACTCTACATACACAAAGCTGACAAGTTAGATTAAATGGACCAATTCCTTGAATATCACAAACTACCTAAACTCACCTAAGATGTAACGGATAACCTAAGTAGTCCCATAACTATTAAAGAAATTAAACTGATAGTTTAAAACCTTTCAGAAAAGAAAACTCCAGGTCCAGATGGTTTCAATGGCAAAGTCAACCAAACATTTAAAGAGGAAACAACATCAAGTCTACACAACCTCTTCTTGGAAATTCAACATTTTCCATTTCATTTTATGAAGCCAGTATCACTCTCTACCAAATCAGAAAAAGACAGTACAAGAAAATGACAAACCAATATCCTTCATGAACATACGTGCCAGTCAAATACAGCATCATATGAAAAGAATTTAATACATCATAACCAAGTGGAGTTTATCCTGGGGATATAATGAAAAAAATCAAACAGTGTAATCCACTGTGTTAACGGTCTAAAGAAGAAAAATCATATGATCATATCAACTGAAGCAATAGGAACAAAAAAGCATTTGACGAAACTCAATCTCCATTTATGATAAACATTCTCAGCAAACTAAGAATAGAAGGGAACTTCCTCAATCTGATAAAGGGCATCTGTAAAAACTCTGGG
The DNA here is from genome assembly GCF_028021215.1 of Eschrichtius robustus. Lineage (NCBI taxonomy): Eukaryota > Metazoa > Chordata > Mammalia > Artiodactyla > Eschrichtiidae > Eschrichtius > Eschrichtius robustus. The sequence continues at coordinate 4,436,055 of NC_090842.1, forward strand.
ACTTCCCTGGTGGCGCAGTGGTTAAGAATCCGCCTGCAGTGCAGGGGACACGGGTTTGAGCCTTGGTCTGGGAAGATCCCACATGCCGTGGAGCAACTAAGCCCGTGCACCACAACTATTGAGCCTGCGCTCTAGAGCCCGCAAGCCACAACTACTGAAGCCCACGTGCCCAGAGGCCGTGCTCCGCAACAAGAGAAGCCACCGCAGTGAGAAGCCTGCGCACCGCAATGAAGAGTAGCCCCCACTTGCTGCAACTAGAGAAAGCCTGCACGCAGCAATGAATACCCAATGCAGCCAAAAACAAACAAACAAACAAAACTCTGTATCTAACATTACACTTAATGGTGAAAGACTGAATGCTTTCCCTGTAAGATTGGGAACAACACAAGAATATCCGCTCTTACCATTCCTATTCCACACAGTATGGGAAGTTCCATCTAGTGCAATAAGGCAAGGGAAAGATATTAAAAGGCATTGGAAAAAAATACTGGAAAGAAGAGAATAAACCTGTCTCCATTCACAGACGACATCTTGTCTAAGTAGAAAATCCCAAGGAATCTTTCCTTAAAAAGCCCTAGAACTGGGGCTTCCCTGGTGGTGCAGTGGTTGGGAGTCTGCCTGCCGGTGCGGGGGACATGGGTTCGAGCCCTGGTCTGGGAGGATCCCACATGCCGCGGAGCAACTGGGCCCGTGAGCCACAACTACTGAGCCTGCGCGTCTGGAGCTTGTGCTCCGCAACAAGAGAGGCCGCGATAGTGAGAGGCCCGCGCACCGCGATGAGGAGTGGCCCCCACTTGCCGCAACTGGAGAAAAGCCCTCGCGCAGAGACGAAGACCAAACACAGCCATAAATTAATTAATTAATTAATTAATTAATTAATTAATTAATTAATTAAAAAAAAAAAGCCCTAGAACTGATAGGTGACTTTAACAACGTTGCAAGATACAAGGTTAACACAAAAATTCAATCATATTTCTATACACTAGCAACGAACATTTGGAAATTGAAGTTAAAAACTGAATAGCATTTCCAATAACTTGAAAAAGTGACTACTTAGGCAAAAATCTAACAAAACATGTACAGTATTTGTGTGCTAAAGAATCCAAAACACTGATGAAAGAAACCACAGACTACTTTAATAAAGAAAATAACTATCGTGTTCAAGGACTGTTAAGACTCAACACGGTAAAGATGTCAAGTCTCCCCAGACTGATATACAGGTTTCATGAAATTCCTATCCCAGCAGGATTTTTTGGTAGATATAAACAAACCTATTCTAAAATGTATATAGAAAGACAAAGGAACTAGAATACATGAAACAACTGTGAAAGAGAAAAACAGAGTTGGAGGAATCATACTTTCTGATTTTAATCATACTTACTATAATAGCTATGGTAGTCAAGACAGTGTCATGGAGGTGGGTGACAGACACACAGATCAATAAAACAGGATGGAATCCAGAAACAGCCCCACACAAGTACAGCCAACTGATTTTTGACAAAGATCCAAAAGTAGTTCAATGGAGGAAGGACAGTCATTTCAACAACAAATGGTGTTGAAACAACTGGACATCCATGAACAAAGAAATAAATAAACAGAAAAACCTTCACCCTTACACCTTATAAGAAATTAACTCAAATGGATCCCAGACAAAATGTAAAACAAAACTATAAAACTTTTAGAATAAAACAAGGTGAAGAGTTCTTAGACACTATGACATTGAAAGCACTATCCAGAGAAGAAAAAGGTGATATACTGGACTTCACGAAAATTAAAAACTTTTGCTCTGTGAAAAACACTATTAAAAGAATGAAAAGACAACTTACAGACTAGGAGAAAATATTTGCAAATCACATTTCCAACAAAGGACTTGTATTCAGAAAATAGAAAGAACTCTCAAAACCTAACAGTAAGAAAACAAAGAAGCCAACCTAACAATGGGAAAAAGAACAGACACTTCACCAGAGATGAAACGGATGGTGAATAAGTTGATGAAAAGGTGTTCAACATTATTAGCCATGAGGGAAATGCAAATTAAAACCATGATGACCCACAACTACACACCTGCTAAAATGGCTAAAATTAAAAAATATTGATAATATCAAGTGTTGGCAAGGATGCTGAGCAACTGGAACTCTATGTTGCTGGTGGGGATGCAGAATGGTTTGGCAGCTCTTTTGTTTGTTGTTGTTCTTTTTAAAAAAAAAAAAACAAACTTCAATTTTAGGATAGTTTTAGATTTATAGAAAAGTCACAAAGATAGTACAGACCTCCCATATACCCCACATCAAGTTTCCCCTACTGTTAACATCTTATATTAATTAGGTATATTTGTCATTATTCGTGAACTGCTGTTAATCCATTCTCATTAACTAAAGTCTGTACTTTATTCGTATTTCCTCAGTCTTTTCCTAATGCCCTTTTTCTGTTCCAGGATCCCACATGACACTATCATCCTGTCTCCTCAGACTCCTTTCACCTATGACAGTTTCTCAGACTTTCTTTGTTTTTGATAACTTTGACAACTTCGAGTATTTGTCGGGTATTTTGCAGAATGTGCCTGAGTGGGGATGTGTCTGGTATTTTTCTCATGGTTAGACTTGGGTTATGGGTTTCGGGGAGGAAGACCACAGAGGTAAAGTGCCATTTCCACCACATCATTTCAAAGTCACATACCATCAACTTGACTTCTCACCGTTGACCCTGATCATCAGGCTGAAGTCATATTTACCAGGCTTCCCCACTGTAAAGTGCTCTTTTGTGAATCTCCCCTTCCAAACTGTGCTCTTGGGAAGGAGGTCACTACACGCTGCACCCCCTTAAGGAGTAGGGAGTTACGCTCCAAGTCCTTCAGGGTAGAGGATCTACACACATCATTTGGAATTCTTCTGCATGGGAGATGTGGGGAGTTTCTTATAAAGTTCAGCATATACTTACCACATAACCCAGCAACACCTAGATATGTATTCAAGACAAATGAAAACTTAGGTTCACACAAAATTCTGTACACAAATGTTTCTAGCAACTCTATTCATAATCGCCCCAAACGGAAAACAACCCAAATGTGCTCCTATGGGTGAATGACTAAACAAACTGTGGTGTACCCACACTAGAGTCTACCTCTCAGCAATGAAATCCTACCACACTTAACACCTCAGTGAACCTCAAATGCGTGATGCTGAGTGGAAGACGGTCCTCAGAAGTTCACCTAAAGCAAAACTCCATTTATAAGATGTGCTCCAAAAGAAGGCGGTGCGGGTTGCCAGGAGTTAGGGGTGGGGTGCAACAAGGGGGAACCCAAGGGAGATGTGGGGTTTATGAAGAAAATGTTTTGTCTCCTAATTGAACTTGTGGTTATACAAATCTTTATGTATTTTAAAATTCACAGATATGTACTCCAAAAAAAAAGGTCAATTTTACTATATGTTAATTAAAAAAAAAAAAAAGAGGTGGAAGCAGCCAGCCAAGTGCCCAAAACAAGGGCTAAGTGAACAGTAGTCCCCTTTTCTTATAAAGAGCGGGGCCCTAGAGACCCCAGGCTCCTCAGCTGCGTGGCTGACATTCCCTTGGCGTCCAGCCTAGCGCGTGTCCTAGATTTCTTGGTTCGGTGGCTACCTGTGTCCACATGCCTCCCAGGTGTCCATTGGGAACCACACACCCTTCCTGACAAACAGGTTCTGAACCTGAATCCCTAGAGAACGTGAGCAACCAAACCAGTCCTTTCAACCTCCGTGCCAGCTGACCTTAAAGGATGGCACCTCCCTACACGTGGGCTGTCCTTCCTCTGCAGGTAGACAGGGTCAGGCACGTGAGAAAAGAGGTGGAGAACGGGGGGGAGTCCTCGATCCCAGAGTCCCTCGTTTTTCTGTGATTTTTCATCCTTTGTCTGTGTGGAGGAAGGGGTCAAACGGGTAGAAGCTACTCTGGATCAAGTCAGTTTTGTTTTAAAACTAAACAGGTAAGAAAGCGCTGGCAGAATAGCCACGTGTAACAGGTGTGCCTGCACAGTGAAGACACATGGTAAGAAAGGTTTAATGAGAGGAAAACTCACAGAAATGCTTCCTACTGGCTTCTCTGCGTGAAGCACAAAGATCAAAGTCACGACAGTAAAGTTAAAAGACGCGGCAGTGTCAGCACACAGGCCCGCTCGCTGCCCCAGGGCTGCACACGGCTCCCCACCACCGGCCAACATCTCCCTTCCGACCCCTACTGCAGGAGGATGCCACTGGAAGATGTGCCTCACCCACTGGGGGTCCAGCCACGGGCCCGAGACAAGTACAAAAGCCCAAGCTGGACTTAAGGATCAAGGTCAGGAACCCAGAGGAGCTCCATTAAGCCTCGTGAGCTGACCACTGGTCTGACGTCAACGCAGCCTGTGGGGGCTGAAGGACAGACCCCCTCCACACACGCACAGGGCAGGACTCGGTCCCCTCTCTGCGGTGACGATGACTTAGGATCACTGAATCTTTGAAGTGGGACTCAATTTCAAGAGCCCCCGTGCTACATTGTTAACACACAGTCGTGGGCCCTCCGCTGAAGCATCAAACGCAAGCACTCTCTCCCCAGAGAACCTGCTCACTTTGCAGTAAGACAGCCCCTTGCAGCTCTGGGAGGAGCTGAGTGGCAGCCCAGGCCTCCTCTCCACCCACTCTTTCCTGCCAAGGAAACGTCCAGGACCGAGTCTGTCTGTTACAGACCACGCCCATGACTGGGGAGGAACACCTCCTTTCTCAAGGGAAGCACTGCCTTTTGGCGATGGCAGGAGACAGGCTGATTCCAGAGCTGCTGGGAGAGTTGGGGTCTCACTCTTCTGCACCACGGACAGTAAATGCAGTCGAAGCTCCCCCTTGGGGCCTGGTTTCTGAGTCACCTCCCTGCAAGCCTGGACGGGGTGACACAGGAGCCCACCACCTCCCCTTCCTGGGGACCTGTGGCCCCTGAGGTACACTCTGGGCCAGGGGTCACCTCCTTCCTCCGAGCTCACGCTGTGGACCCAGCTTCCTCACTACTGACTGGACAAAGGCACTGAGCCCCAGAGACCTCGTCGAGTGTCCATGAGGAGAAGAGACAAGCCTTCTTCTTTCTGAGCCACTGTGGTTTTTAGGAAACAGAGATGGGGAAACGTTCACGCCTTTCTAAAGGCATGAAGGTCCCTGTAAGGCATTTCAGGCAACTTAACACACGTCAGTCACGCAGGGCAGATTGGGGAGGAGGCCACACTCTCTGTGCTGGGCCACAGCCTGACCCAAACCTCCGCCGGCCATCGGCCCGTCTTTCCACCCAAGGCCCAGGGCTCAGGAGAACCAGGGGCGATGGCTCTGGGTCCCCTGCTGGGGTGAGACAGGATGCCTGCTTCCAGGCTGCCACCTCCACGGCTGGTTTTGTTTGTTCTTTCCTCGAGTGATTTACCCCCAATTCCCCACTGCTGCCCCCTTATTGAGCAAATGTGAGTATATTCCTAAAATCCCATTCCAGACTCTTCGTGTTAACATAAGAGATCCCACGTGCCTTTGGCCTCAGACTCCCCCAAAACATGACATGGAGGAAAGTGTCATCTCATCAAGGGCCTCTGACCAGACCATACTTGCTAGGTTGTTCCAATGACCAGAGAGACAGACGGACAGAGACAGAGGCAGAAAGAGAGAGAGAGAGACGGAGACAGCAAAAGGGACACAGAGAGGGAGACAGGGGTGGGGTGAGGGTGGGTTTCAACGCTGGATCTAATGACAGAGTATCATCAGTTCTACAGAGTGGTCTGAGATGTGAAATGAGAGTCTTTCACCAAACCTTTTAAAGAGTTTTACACCAGCCATGATAGAAGCTATACACAGTCACATTTTTCTAAAAATTTTCTCCCCCTGGCAAATTTTAATTTGAATAAAAGGATGGCATTTCCAGACATCTCAAAAGAGTCACTGCTCCCACCTCTCACGCATTCACCTGAGACCTCCTGCCACACCTGAGTCCTGCCATGGTTCCCCGTGTGACGTTCTCTCTAGAAGGTCAAAGCCACCGCTCCCTACTGCTGCTTCCGCCAACGACAATGGCATGAGAAAGCCAAGCTGACCTGGACTGTTCTTTTCCATAATGCTATTACTATTATTTAGTACTTCTTAATAATTAAATGATAATTGCAACCAATACTCATTGTATGCTCACGACACACCAGGCCCTGAGCTAAGTGCTCTATGCTGAGAACCTGATTTAATTCTGTAACACAGAAGCTAGGCTAGTATTATCCCCATTTCACGGCTGAAGAAACTTTAAGGCTTAGAAAAGCTGTCTAAAGAGTTTTTTAGATAGGTATTTTTCAGTAGCTGTCTAAAGCCATAGAGCTAAATACGAGAGTCTAGATAAGCCCCAGCGGAGTCTTGAGTCCACAGCCTTGCTGTAGGGCAAGGAGGTAACTGTGCTCATTTGGGGTACAGATAAGGACGCTCCAAAGAGCCATCAACGACTGGAGTGGATTAATCCTCCCTCACCAATCCCTACCGGAGAAGACAATCTACAGGTCTTCTGTTTGGAAGTGACACAGGCAACGTCTGATTTAGCAATTTGACATTTATTCCAAAGCATTTAAAGAAATTTTCTAATTCCTATTTTAGTAGAGACGGGCAAACAAGGAGGGTTTAGTACTTTTCACCCACAAATGCTAGGCTTTCATATTAGTTACTCAGGGCCTTCAGGAAAAAAACTGAACGATTTTAAAATAATAATAAAAGAACTGGGAATTCCCTGGCGGTGCAGTGGTTAGGACTCCGAGTTTCCAATGCAGGGAGCACGGGTTCGATCCCTGGTGAGGGAACTAAGATCCCGTCAGCCGCTGGCACAGTCGAGAAAAAAAAAGAGAAAAAAGAATAAAGGAGAGGCTTCCCTGGTGGCGCAGTGTTTAAGAATCCGCCTGCCGAAGATACTGTTGGTGAGGAAAAGGGAGACCAACAGCCCTAACCCAGCTCACCCACTCCTTTCCCCCCCTTCCTCATTCTTCTTTTGCTTCTTGTTTGCAGATCCACAGTTGAGACCCTGTGCTCTGTATGTCAAAGTCACACTTGGCTCATTGTTTCCAATGTCTCCACCCTTTGGATACAGGACACCAGTCTGCCGGGCCTTCGGGGTCTCAAATATAAAAGCGAGGTCTTCTATAGGTTCTTCTTCAGCAAGTTTCTCTGTCCGAGGTGCTTAGAATTGTGTAGAAAGATGGTCTCCATAAAAGATGAGAAAAATATCTTTTACGAAGACATTAATATATACGTGAGTGTAATTAAAATGCCTTTTTGGTGTAATATTGTTAATGATTGGTATGCAGAGGAAAAAAAAATCCCTGAGTGTCAGTTACTGTGAAAGAGGCATATTTTCTTTTCTTTTTTTTTTTTTTAATGAATCCTAGATATTTATTCACATCTGCATTAGTTTGCTAGGGCTACCATAACAAAATCACAGACAGGGTGGCTTAAACAACGGAAATTCATTTTTTCACAGTTCTGGAGGCTAGAAGTCCAAGATCATAGTGTTGACAGGTTTGGTTTCTTTTTTTTTTTTTTTTTTTTTTTTTAGTTGTTTTGTTTGTTTGTTTTTTTATACTGCAGGTTCTTATTAGGCATCAATTTTATACACATTAGTGTATACATGTCAATCCCAATCGCCCAATTCAGCACAACACCATCCCCACCCCACCGCAGTTTTCCCCCCTTGGTGTCCATATGTCCATTCTCTACATCTGTGTCTCAACTTCTGCCCTGCACACCGGCTCATCTGTACCATTTTTCTAGGTTCCACATACATGCGTTAATATACGATATTTGTTTTTCTATTTCTGACTTACTTCACTCTGTATGACAGTCTCTAGATCCATCCACATCTCAACAAATGACTCAATTTCGTTCCTTTTTATGGCTGAGTAATATTCCATTGTATATATGTACCACATCTTCTTTATCCATTCGTCTGATGATGGGCATTTAGGTTGCTTCCATGACCTGGCTATTGTAAACAGTGCTGCAATGAACATTCGGGTGCATGTGTCTTTTTGAATTATGGTTTTCTCTGGGTATATGCCCAGTAGTGGGATTGCTGGGTCATATGGTAATTCTATTTTTAGTTTTTTTAAGGAACCTCCATATTGTTCTCCATAGTGGCTGTATCAATTTACATTCCCACCAACAGTGCAAGAGGGTTCCCTTTTCTCCATACCCTCTCCAGCATTTATTGTCTGTAGATTTTTTGACGATGGCCATTCTGACCAGTGTGAGATGGTATCTCACTGTAGTTTTGATTTGCATTTCTCTAATGATTAATGATGTTGAGCATTCTTTCATGTGTTTGATGGCAACCTGTATATCTTCTTTGGAGAAATGTCTATTTAGGTCTTCTGCCCATTTTTGGATTGGGTTGTTTGTTTTTTTCATATTGAGCTGCATGAGCTGCTTGTAAATTTTGGAGATTAATCCTTTGTCAGTAGCTTCATTTGCAAATATTTTCTCCCATTCTGAGGGTTGTCTTTTCGTCTTGTTTATGGTTTCCTTTGCTGTGCAAAAGCTCTGAAGTTTCATTAGGTCCCATTTGTTTATTTTTGTTTTTATTTCCATTACTCTAGGAGGTGGCTCAAAAAAGATCTTGCTGTGATTTATGTCAAAGAGTGTTCTTCCTATGTTTTCCTCTAAGAGTTTTATAGTGTCCAGTCTTACATTTAGGTCTCGAATCCATTTTGAGTTTATTTTTGTGTATGGTGTTAGGGAGTATTCTAATTTCATTCCTTTACATGTAGCTGTCCAGTTTTCCCAGCACCACTTATTAAAGAGACTGTCTTTTCTCCATTGTATATCTTTGCCTCCTTTGTCATAGATTAGTTGACCATAGGTGCGTGGGTTTATCTCTGGGCTTTCTATCTTGTTCCATTGATCTATGTTTCTGTTTTTGTGCCAGTACCATATTGTCTTGATTACTGTAGCTTTGTAGTACAGTCTGAAGTCAGGGAGTCTGATTCCTCCAGCTCCGTTTTTTTCCCTCAAGACTGCTTTGGCTATTCGGGGTCTTTTGTGTCTCCATACAAATTTTAAGATGATTTGTTCTAGTTCCGTAAAAAATGCCATTGGTAATTTGATAGGGATTGCATTGAATCTGTAGATTGCTTTGGGTAGTATACTCATTTTCACAATGTTGATTCTTCCAATCCAAGAACATGGTATATCTCTCCATCTGTTGGTATCATCTTTAATTTCTTTCATCAGTGTCTTATAGTTTTCTGCATACAGGTCTTTTGTCTCCCTAGGTAGGTTTATTCCTAGGTATTTTATTCTTTTTGTTGCAATGGTAAATGGGAGTGTTTCCATAATTTCTCTTTCAGATTTTTCATCATTAGTGTATAGGAATGCAAGAGATTTCTGTGCATTAATTTTGTGTCCTGCAACTTTACCATATTCATTAATTAGCTCTAGCAGTTTTCTGGTGGCAGTTTTAGGATTCTCTATGTATAATATCATGTCATCCGCAAAGAGTGACAGTTTTACTTCTTCTTTTCCAATTTGTATTCCTTTTATTTCTTTTTCTTCTCTGATTGCCGTGGCTAGGACTTCCAGAACTATGTTGAATAACAGTGGTGAGAGTGGACATCCTTGTCTCGTTCCTGATCTTAGAGGAAATGCTTTCAGTTTTTCACCATTGAGAATGATGTTTGCTGTGGGTTTGTCATATATGTCCTTTATTATGTTGAGGTAGGTTCCCTCTATGCCCACTTTCTGGAGAGTTTTTATCATAAATGGGTGTTGAATTTTGTCAAAAGCTTTTTCTGCATCAATTGAGATGATCATATGGTTTTTATTCTTCAATTTGTTAATATGGTGTATCACATTGATTGATTTGCGTATATTGAAGAATCCTTGCATTCCTGGGATAAATCCCACTTGATCGTGGTGTATGATCCTTTTAATGTGTTGTTGGATTCTGTTTGCTAGTATTTTGTTGAGGATTTTTGCATCTATATTCATCAGTGATATTGGTCTGTAATTTTCTTTCTTTGTAGTGTCTTTGTCTGGTTTTGGTATCAGGGTGATGGTGGCCTCATAGAATGAGTTTGGGAGTGTTCCTTCCTCTGCAATTTTTTGGAAGAGTTTGAGAAGGATGGGTGTTAGCTCTTCTCTAAATGTTTGATAGAATTCACCTGTGAAGCCATCTGGTCCTGGACTTTTGTTTGTTGGAAGATTTTTAATCACAGTTTCAATTTCATTGCTTGTGATTGGTCTGTTCATATTTTCTGTTTCTTCCTGGTTCAGTCTTGGAAGGTTATACCTTTCTAAGAATTTGTCCATTTCTTCCAGGTTGTCCATTTTATTGGCATAAAGTTGATTGTAGTAGTCTCTTAGGATGCTTTGTATTTCTGCAGTGTCTGTTGTAACTTCTCCTTTTTCATTTCTGATTTTATTGATTTGAGTCCTCTCCCTCTTTTTCTTGATGAGTCTGGCTAATGGCTTATCAATTTTATTTATCTTCTCAAAGAACCAGCTTTTAGTTTTATTGATCTTTGCTATTGTTTTCTTTGTTTCTATTTCATTTATTTCTGCTCTGATCTTTATGATTTCTTCCCTTCTGCTAACTTTGGGTTTTGTTTGTCCTTCTTTCTCTAGTTTCTTTAGGTGTAAGGTTAGATTGTTTACTTGAGATTCTTCTTGTTTCTTTAGGTAGGCTTGTATAGCTATAAACTTCCCTCTTAGAACTGCTTTTGCTGCATCCCATAGGCTTTGGGTTGTCGTGTTTTCATTGTCATTTGTCAAAGAGGCATATTTTCAGTTGTTGCTTTATTGGGCACTTGCACCTAAATCCATTTGCTGGATGTAATTCGAGCTGCTCTGAGCCCAAGGAGTTGAAGGAAGCGGTCAGTGTCCATCAGTGAGACCCATGCTATTTTTATGCTGACGGCTTTTTCACCCTCTGTTTACAGTGTTAACTGACAGATTCCACAGATGGTCATTAATTCAGAGACATCGTTAGCCTACCATGTCAGTTTTAATGAATACTTGGATGAAAGTTAATATAGTGATGAAAAACTAAATGCAGGAATTTATTGCTAGGGACGGTTGGTTCATGACATTTTGCAGCATGGATGTTGACACATGCAGAGTGAAAACTTTGTACTGAAGAATTCAGCTGTTGAACAAATTTCTTGGGTTTTGCTGTCGATGCAGCAATGAAAATGTGTATCAAAGTCGTTAATGGGATTGCTGGACTATCAGGTTATGTAACATCCATCATCGATGAAACAGCATTATTCCAATAGCATGCAGATGTTAACAGTTTACATTTTGTAATTAAAGAAACTGTGGGATTTAATTGTTATTCTTGAAGGAGTTGAACTCAAAATAGTTTTGTTTACAGCTTTGTTGCAGTAGGTAATAGTCTATTCACATCTCTGCATTTAACATAGAAAATGACTAACCCAGTAATTCAGGGAGTTGAAACTAAAAACAAGTGACATTTCACAGCAAATGCTGTTTTGAGTCTTTGACTCCTGCGATTCCATATAATTAAGTGGCATTGTTCTGATGACTGCAGCATGTCATACAATCTGATACTGCAGATTCTGCTCAAAGTAATCTGCCAATTTACTGCATATGTGTACTAAGCAGGTTATATTTATCTGAAAAAAGAGTCTATTTGAAATTGTTCATTAAACTTGTTAAGCCTATAGGATTTCCATTGGAAAGTGTTTTTGCTTGGACATCTGTTTAAAAAGTAACTAAGTGATCTTCATGAGAAGTGTGTATATTCATCTGTTTTAGTTTTGTAGATTGAGAGAGCTATTGATCTGGTATCAGGATGACCATTACCCATCTTTTCACAGCCTGTCTGACTACAGGTGTTTTGTCTTATTTTTTGACATCCTTCCTTGTATTAACAGTCTATGGAGCGTGGGGATATGATATAAATATACAGTTATATAAACCCGAGAATATGCTGCAATCTCTAGTTCCTTTGGATACCTTAGAAGTAATATGTTTGTTGGAGGCACTTGTGCTATTTGTTTAATGTTTTGATTTTACAATTTTTGGTGTATTCTCATCAGTCTTAGCTCTAGAGTTCAAGCTCTCACTGGGCAGTGATTACTGTCTATCTGATGTGCAATTTGGCATCTAATAAATGATTTTTTATGATGGTGACAAAAAAAAGAATCCGCCTGCCAATGCAGGGGACACGGGTTCGAGCCCTGGTCTGGGAAGATCCCACATGCCACGGAGCAACTAAGCCCGTGCACCACGACGACTAAGCCTGCGTGCCATAACTACTGAAGCCTGCACGCCTAGAGCCCGTGCTCCGCAACAAGAGAAGCCACCGCAATGAGAAGCCCGTGCACCACAACGAAGAGTAGCCCCCGCTCGCCGCAACTAGAGAAAGCCTGTGCGCAGCAACAAAGACCCAACACAGCCAAAAATGAAATAAATAAAATAAATTGATTTTAAAAAGAGAAGAAGAAAGGAGATGTTTGAAAAGGAGCAGGAAAAAAACCGTTATGCACTACGTAATTCTAGATTTTGTTTTACTCGAATAAAACCCCAAGATGTTAGGCTTGGATGAGACTTCAGATTTCCAGAAGACGGTGGCAGCTGGCAGACAGACAAGAAAGCGATGGGGCGGCAGACAAGAAGTTCAGGGGAAAGGCACAGACTCATGGAAGCTGCCCTAAGATGGGAAATGGAGACCCAGGGCAGGGAAGGGACGGGGGATGGCGAGTCAGCAAAGCTGCACAGCGCTGCCCACAGAGCTGCGTCTGGAACCCACACTTTCCGCCCACAATGTCACCAGCCGACTAAAACAGAGACCCAGGGACAAGGCGGGGCCACTACTACCCCAGGACTGGTTTGTCATCTCTGCTCAATGCCGAGTCCTGCAACTTCACCATCCAAGGCCAAGAACAGAGCCGCTGCCTCACTTCTCGGATGGAGGCCGTACCAGCGTGACGGATAACAGGTGTTATCTTGTAGCGTTCAGGTCATTCGTGCGACAGACATTTATTAAGCCCCTACCATGTCCTGTGAACTGTGATTAAGTCCTGGGGATACAAAGATGAACAGGATATGGGCCTTCCTTTCCCAAACACAGTCTAAGAAGAGACAGACCTAAGTAAATGATTATAGCAACGGGACAAGTGCTGTAATTCCAGGATGCAGACGTGCATGGAAGCCCAGAAGCAGAAGCCTTCGATGCTGCCTGGGGAGACTTAGACGGCACTGCTTGGGTCAAATCTGGTAGGAGTCTGCCAGTCAGACAAGGGAAGACATTGCAGGAGAAAACAGCATGAGGCAGCGGGCGAGGGGTAGTGGGAACCACCCTGACACACACAACTGTTCAGACTTATTCAGAACTAGTCGGAGGATTGGGAAAGATAAAAAAATATTGCCAAGTCTAGCACAACTCTATATTTGCAAGTATTCCCCAAAACCTTACAATCGAAACATATACGATCAATCCCTTTTCTACCCACAATACCATGAGAGCTGAATTCTCTTATTTTGGGGGGCCTTAACATTGAACAAGAATTGAAATATATGTAATTTTGCACTCCAGTCCTGCTTCTGAGTATAAATACATGTTTGTTTGTTTGAAAGCGTAGCTGGCAGATGTTTATTTCAACGTAGGTGAAAAGAGATGGGTTTCTGCTGCTGCTTTGCTTCAAAGGTTTCCAAACGGCTTCCAAGGGCTTAAAGTGCATTGATCCATGGTTCTCGAGGCGCGGGCTTCTCCAGATGTCTTCTCTGCAGAATTCTAATTCATGCTGTAAACGTGGGGCTGATTTTCTTTCATCTCAAGGGCTTTAGCTGGAGGCAGCTCCCGTTTAGGCTATCCTTTTAGGAAAAGAAATGATAAGTAGGGGCTGGTTTACATGAAAGAGAGACAAGGGAATGAAAGGATGGGGCCCGGCATAGAACCTGTCAAGTTTCTGGAGACTAATAACCTCCGTGACGTTACCAGAGGCAATTCAGAAACACAGCCAATGTGGAGCCGTGCTGATCTACAGCAGGGCTTCCAGCAGTGGCTCCGTCAACACGCAGGCTGGATAATTCTTGGTAGTGGGGTCAGTCCCGTGTGCCAAACTGTAGCACTGTTAGAAGCATCTGTTGCCTCCACCCACTGGATGCCAGAAGCAACCCCCAGTCGTGACAACCAAAAGGTCCCTAGATGTTGTCCCCAGTTGAAATCCCTGATCTAGATTAACTCCTAGCAGTAACAACACCCGGGTCTCAATCCTGTTAACTGCTTCCTTTTGAAAATCCTTCTCTCGTTAGTATCACTGTCACTCCCCCCAAAAAAGCCCAATAAAGAATAATCATGGGGACTTCCCTGGTGGCTCAGTGGTTAAGAATCCGCCTGCCAATGCAGGGGACATAGGTTCGAGCCCTGGTCCAGGAAGATCCCACATGCCGCGGAGCAACTAAGCCCGTGCGTCACAACTACTGAGCCTGCGCTCTAGAGCCCACGTGCCACAACTACTGAGCCTGTGCTTCTACAGCCTGCACTTCTAGAGCCTGCAAGCCACAACTAATGAGCCCACGTGCCTACAGCCTGTGCTCCGCAACAAGAGAAGCCACTGCAATGAGAAGCCCGCACACCACAACAAAGACCCAATGCAGCCAAAAATAAAAAAACAAATAAATAAATTTATATTTAAAAAAAAAAAAAGAAGAATCATGATGGGCCTTTGACAATACACAAGTCCCGATATGAAATAGTTAGGGACCTAGAAGAAGCAGGGAACCTTGCGCATGCAATTCCCCTGATTAGAAAAGGCTCCAAATGGCACTACCTACTGAGTTGCCTCTGGGACATGAAGAGGATGGAGGTGAGGTTCGTTTGTTCGGTCATGTGTTTATTTGATCACTCAATAAACATTCTTGAGCATCACAGGGTGCCAGGTGCTGGGCCACGTGGACAAGGCAAACCAAAGTCCAGGCCTCCAGGAGCGTGTGCTCAAGTCAGAGAACAGAGGTAAACAGACAGCATCATGGTCCGTCATAAGTGCCGTGAATGAAGCACAAGCAGGTTATAGCTGCAGCCACTGTCCCCATGTGGTCACTGAGCCAGGGAATGCGGCTCGTTCAAACTGAGACGTGCCAACCGTGCAGATCCCAGACTTGGCGCAGAAAGAGAATGTACGCTGTCTCGTTAATAATTTTTATGTGGATTAGATATGTCAACGATAATATTCTGGATATCTTGGATTAAATAAAATCTACTAGCAAAATTAACTGGGCCTGTTTCCTTTACTTGTTTCGTGCGGCTGCTAGAAGCTGAAGCCCATGCATGGGGCTCAGCCTGAGACCTCCACCACCAGCGTCCTCGGCCCCAGGAAACGACAAGTTCACGGGCTCTGCGGTGGGAATGAACTTGGCCCAGCTGAGGCCGGCAGAGCTGCAGGCCGTGCACTAGGCAGGGGCTTGGGAGCCAAGTTAAGGAGTCGGGGTTTCATCCCAGGAACAACGGGAGAGCACTGGAGGGTTTGCACCAGGGGAACGCCACAGTCTGTTTTCGATTTTGCAAAGATGCTGCACTCGGGCGGCTGTGCAGAGAGGCGACAGGCACAGAGGCAAGGACAGAGCAGGACCACCAGGCGGGAGGGCTCAACCTAGCGGGACCCCTCGGGTTTCAGCCCCTCGACGTGACCTGAGAGATGCGGTCTTTGCCACAGGGCACAGGATTCTTGTTAATTCCCCTTACATTAGATTTTGATTATGTAGACGACCTCTTTCGTCCTCCTCACTTTCTTCTTTCAGATAAGTGAAATTTTTTTTTTTTTTTTTTGGCCTCACCGCACGGCATGCGGGATCTTAGTTCCCCAACCACGGGTGTCCCTGAAGTTTTTCATCACCCACGCCGAGCCTCGGGGTTCTAAGAGTGACCCTGCTGCTTCAGGAAGTTCAGCATAATCTACCCCCTCCTAAAGAAGAGAGGGAACCGGACCAGCTTTCCTCCGTGGACTGGTTTCCTACTCCTGTACACCACCACACGAATTAAGCGGGGAGGGGTCTTAGGTTTTCACTGTTCTGATCTCACTTACTTCTTTTACTTCATTCTTGGTACTTACTATTTATTTATTTATTTTTATATTTATTTTTGACTGTGTTGGGTCTTCGCCCCTGTGCGAGGGCTCTCTCCAGTTGCGGCAAGCGGGGGCCACTCTTCATTGCGGTGTGCGGGCCTCTTCACTATCGCGGCCTCTCTTGTTGCGGAGCACAGGCTCCAGACGCGCAGGCTCAGCAGTTGTGGCTCACGGGCCCAGCCGCTCCGCGGCATGTGGGATCTTCCCAGACCAGGGCTCGAACCCGTGTCCCCTGCATTGGCAGGCAGACTCCCAACCACTGCGCCACCAGGGAAGCCCTTGGTATTTACTATTAACGCACAGTTCAGTTCCCTTTTCTTCTCTGGCTGGGTTTTTTCCCCCACTTTTCTTGGGCCCTATTTTTGCACCTTAGCCTCCCTGCTTCACCCCCAAAGCCTCCCGCTCGAGGATGTCAGCTGCACAGCGGCCCTCCAAGCTCATTTCCCCTGGTACTCTCCCTTTGCTCTGCTGATCCGAGAGTCTCCTTTTTCCCCAGCTCGCTGGTCATTTTTGCCACTGGTGAGTCGTCTTCTCTGACTCATGCCTGGCTGTGATGCAAAGGCCTCAGAGCACACCTGTCTGTAAAAGGCTGTCCCTGAGGAGCACGGCCCACACCCAGGCACAAGCTTGCGCATGTGGATTTGGTAAAGAGGAGAAAAAAATAATCCCCTTTTCTCTCTCTCTTTATTCCCCTCTGAATTTACCATTTCTTTCAGCTTTTGTTGGAGATTATCCCTACGGTGGGATGAGTCTTGGTCATTCATTTTGCATCTTTTTTTTTTTTTCAGTCTTAACTGAATTTGTTACAATATTGCTTCTGTCTTGTTTTGGTGGTTTGGCCATGAGGCATGTGGGATCTCAGCTCCCCGACCAGGGATGGAACCCACACCCCCTGCATTGGAAGGCGAAGACTTAACCACTGAACCGCCAGGGAAGTCCCGTCATTTTGCATCTTTAGAGGCAGGAGAACATTTCTTGAATGAGCCCAGAAAGCCTGAGGGATGACAGATTTTCCTTCTGGGAGGTTCCTCCTCTGGGGCACAGCATGGAGTGTCACCCGTGTGCCACACTGGGATCACGCTGCCTTTGGAGAGCTATGAAGATGCCACCAAACTCAGGGGAGATGACATGTACACGCAGCTTTGGTACCTGGACGGAACCTGCCTGGAGCTGCACGCCAGCTCTGCCCTGACAAGCAGATGTGACGGAGGCACATCGCTCTGCCTCTCTGTGCCTCAGCTTTCTCAGCTGTGAAACGGGGAGGGTAACAGCAGCTCCCCCGTTAGCGTTCTTGTGAGGGTCAGTGACAACCCCCAGAGCACACCCGGCACAGCAAATCCGAGCTGGAACGACACCATCTCGATACCCTGGGGAAACACGCCAACAGCTGCCCCTCCCTCCTTCCTTCTCTGAGTCTCTGCACTCACCTCTTCATCAAGGCTAACCCTGAAGTTCAAGGAACCTGATCTGAAAAGCGCCCCATAAATACAAGCTCTTTCCCCGCACTCTTCCCTGAAAGCCCCACATTTTACCGTTACAGACTCATTTCTTTTAAGCACCTCCCGTCTAAATATAAAACTCTTGGCTGAGGTGTTGTCATTCGCTCTTAGCACCTGGGAACAGACCAGCCTCTCAGGTGCCCACAGCAAGGGGTCTGAAAAGGCCGGAGGAAGGAGGAACGGAAAACAGGGATGGGAGCACAGCCCGTGGGGTGGGGCGGGGTGGAGGTGATACTTGGGGACAGTAAAGGACAGCAAGGTCTCTGCAAGGAGAGAGAAGAGACTGGTGGAGATGGTGCCACTGGGGAAGAGACTGGGAAGCTGGGGGAGGGTAGGGGAAGCAGTGACAGAAACCACTTTTCACTGGACATCTTTCTGTATTATTTGAGTTTTGTACCATCTGCATGTATGACCCAGCCAACAAAAAATGAAATAAGGGAGGGGGGGATATTGGGTATTTGGGTGAGACAGAGCCAGAAACAAAAAGGTCTCTGAAGGCGAAGGGACAAGTCGCGTTGGCTATTTTGCTGGCAGCCTGCCCTGTTCTCACCCCACCCCCCCCGGGCCCAAATCAGAAAAGTCTCTCTACGAACTCCTGCACGTCTCATCTTTAGAACATCAGCAATACTTTTTCAGGGTCAAAATCTGAGACACTGAAACTCAGAATTCTCCAGACCTTACTTAAAAGCCCCTCAGAATCACTGGAAAAGCCCAACAAAGGAAAAACGCGACTTCTCTGATGTTGTGGCCTCCGGCTTTGACCAGCTGCACGAGGTCTGACCTGGGAACATCGTGTCCAGCTGCACCGTTTATCTCACTGTCAGTGAGCCACTCCTCTACCACAAGGACGACGGGGTAAAGCAGAAGGCCAAGGGAGGAAATCATCCCTCCAGGGCCCCTGAAGAGCCTTCAGAGAAACCCGCATCCTACCCTGGGCCAGAGCCATGGCCACCGGCGGGTGGGGGAGGGGAGGAGAGGCCACGGGCTCTGCAGTCAGTCAGGAGGTTGGTCGGGTCCTGCACGACCTCGGGCAAGTCACTCAATGGCTCAGACCCTCCCTCCCCTCACCTGGGACACACACAGATCACAAGCTGTTAGTTGCGAGTTGTAAGGATCACAAACGCTTTGGGCACAAACATCCAAAACCATGTCCTTAGCCTGAAAAATAACCCAGCCCCTCCTGCCAGTTTTTCCCTTTAAAAGGTCAATGGATTTCGAAGTTAGAAGGTGTTATGCATTGAATTGAACAAGGAAAAGAGACGTTGAAGTCCGAAGTCCTGGAACCTGTGAATGGGACCTTATTTGGAAACAGGGTCTTTGCAGATGTAATTAGTTAAGAAAAGTCATTATGGAATAGGGTGGGCCCCAAATCCAATTTGACTGGTGTCCTTACAAGAAGAGAGGAGACAGAGAGGCACACACAGAGGGAAGATAACGTGAAAACACACACACACACACATGCACACACACACATGCACGCACGCACGTGCGGAGAACGCCATGTGACCACAGAGGCAGGAGTAGGAGTCATGCAGCTGCAAGCTGAGGAACAGAAAGGATGGCTGGAAACCCCCAGAGGCTGGGAGGGGGCCACACACAGACGCTCCCTCTGAGCCCCCAAGAAGGAACCAACCCTGCTGACACCTTGATTTTGGATGTCTTGTCTCCAGATCCATAAGAGAATATCTATTACTTTAAGCCCCCCAGTTTGTGGTACTTTGTTATAGCAGACCTACGAGACTCATACAGAAAGGGATCTGGTTTTACTGTCTATCTAATGCTTGAATTCTCTTGCCCAATGGTCAGCTAGCCAGCCTACAGATGACTGTCTCTAGTAAAAGAAGACTAGTTTAGTATCTACCAATGCAGCAAGCCCTCCCATCTTTGAAAAGGTCTGTCGTAAAAATCATTCATTCAACAAATATTCATTGAGCACCTACTACGTGCCAGGCACTGTTTGGGGCACTGTTGATACAATGGTAAAATGGGGAGCAGACAATAAAAGCACTTACAAATAAAGCCATTTCTGATGTTTTGAAGAAAGTAAAACACCGTAACATGAGTGAGTGGGCCGGGGACCAGGATGAAATTATTTATATTGTTAGGGAAGGTCCCACTAAGCATGTGATACTGGACCAGTGACTTGAGAGACAAGGAGTCAGCCACGGAGAATCTGGCCGGAGGAACAGCCAGTGCAAGGACCTGAGGCAGAGCAAGCTAGACCTGGTCAAAGCACAGAAAGAAAGAGGGACTTTTGTGAGAGAGTGAGAGAGTGTTAATTGATGAAGCTGGAGAAACAAGGAAGGTCAGTCAGTCCTCATATAGTAGACCCAGGTAAGAAGTTTGCATCTGACCCCAAGACTACTGAGAAGTCACTGGGGAGAGACATGATTTGATTCTTAGTTTTTAAAAGATCACTCTGACACCATAAAGTTCTTATAACTGAAGTTTTTTTAAGTATAACTTTTGTCCTTTCATTCTTGGGATCTTGGACCTCCACAGAACAGGTCTAATAAATGACATTCCTGAATCATGGCTCCCAAGAGTTCCAGGCTTACCAGCTCTAATTCATTCCCCACTGTAGCAATTTCCAGTAAATATGCTTGATGTTTTTTTCTATGTCCTTCATTAAATGCGATGCCCAGAAAAGAACTCGATATTCTAAGCATGAAGTAGATGAGAACTTTCACCTCTGTCATTCCAGATCTACATGTCCATTGATGTGCCCCAAGATTGCCTTGGTTTTAATTCTGTTTTGTACCACTGACCTGCTGAAACACATCTCAGATAACCTCCGCTGGTGTCCTTTTTCAGATCTAGATGCTCAGATCGAGAAAACAGGATTCAAGCTTATTCTTCCCTAATGAGAACAGCTGTGCCCTCTTTAAAAAAAAAAAAAGTGTCACCGTAACGCAAACAATGCCATGTATAAAAAACTGGATAAAATAAACAAAAGTACTGGGTCAACTCCTCAGGTTTCACAACCACTGCATTTTTCTTCCAGGTGGAGGACAAGGAAAATGATTATGGCAAGTTTCCCTAGAATTGCTTTGGTCTCTTGCATCACAGGGCTGAAGACACCTAGACTGTTAGGAAACACTGAGCGCTTGAGCAAAAGACACTCCCTGCAATCATACTTCCTACTAGATTTCTCAAAGACTTAAACAAATCTGAGTAGGTGCAGACTCCCAAGCTTGGGACAGAGGGAAGTGGTGAAGAGGATCTACACCTGCGCGCCAAGCTGACTTAGCAGGTGGGGCAAGCGGTGGGAGAGAAGGATGCTGGGAAAGCCCTAGGGCCCTGGGATGTGTGTGTAATCTGTCCTCATCCTTCCCACATCCCACTCGGCAGAGCGGTGACAGGCCACTGCATCTGGTGTCAGATGGCTAGGGTTAACACTCTGCTTTGCCCCCTAGTAGCTAAGTGACCTTGAGCAAGTCACTTAGCCTGTTTCCTCATCTGTGACGTTTGTGAAGATCAATTAAGATTCTGTGTGAAAGCCGTCTGCAAATTACTCTGTCCTGTAAAAGTGAGGGGTTATCACTGGCAATAAGGATTTTTACCCCTCCCTTTGCATGTCATGAGGGTTGACTTTTCCTGACGTTTTCTCTTCCCACGCTGCTTCTGATGGTTCTTTTAACCGGATTATTTTCTTTTTTGAGGGAGGATGGGGAGGCATGTAGCATGACTCATCCCACCCCAAACCCTTCCTAAAGACTATCCTAAAAGAAGTGCCCTCAGAGCCATTTGGGGTCACCCCAAAGCAATTTACCTTCAAAGAACCAAAGCTATTGTCATGCAAAAAGAAGCACATCTAACATCTGTGGATACCCTCCACTCTCTGGAAATCCGAAGCAAGTTATTTAAGGTTTGTGATTTACTCAGGTCACCGAGTAGCTTTTCATTGGCCTTAGTTGTTACGTTCTCAAGTAACATGAACTATCTTCACATTAACTCACACAGGCCATACAAAAGACAAACACTGCAAAAAACAAAACAAAACACGGGAATGTACTCCAGAACCAAATGAGAAGCTAATCTGCTGCTCGCTAAAGTGCCTACGCCTGAGTCCTTAGCCATCTTCGTTTCTTTAATGGAAAATGAGAATCTCATGAGTCAACTTTCTCATTGTGAGCTGATCTCAATAGCCGGTCGCCCTGTGTTTCAAATGCGTAAGCAGTCCTATTTCTGCACAAAGTGGAAATAAAAACCAGTGACAGCCCAAGGGAGAGATGGAACAATGGGAGAACATACACTTCCAAACAGAACCGTGAAAAGATGGGAAGAAGCGCTCACGTGTAATACAACTGGATTTTTTTTTTCTTTGCTTAATTCGGTGTTAAGCATCTTGGCTGCCCTGGTTTAGGGTGAGGGAGGGGGTGCCTCTGAGCAAAACCTTAGCATTAGGTGAGAATGGTCTGGAGGGCGGCCTGGCTACAGCAGCCTGGTCCCTGACAGCTGTTGGCTTGCCTCCAAACGCTGACTCGCCTCAGGGACAGCCTGCATGTCAAGCACCTCACCTGTGCCAGCTCAGAGGTGAGTTCCTGCCCAGTCTGCAGGCTGGCACCCTGGCCTCACACTTAAGCAGAGTCACAGGAGCTGGCTCGTGCCCACTGCCAAGTCCTCTCTTCCTCTTCCCAAATCCAATCAGTGTACAACCCAGGGAAGCCCAGACCCCACCAAGGGGAAACTCGCACCCAGCTCCAGAAAGACCGCATCCTGTCCTTTCCAAGACCCTGGACGCTGGTCCAGGCCACCCTGAACCAGCTGTTCCAAACAGCCTCTAACACTGTGTCGGTAGTGCTGGCCCCTCTGCAAAGCTCCTCCTGCTTCCTGATCGTGGGGAGGAGGGGGCCCTGGGAAGGCACAAGCTGAGCCCTTCCTCCTTGGCCCCCATGCCGCCCCCAGCTGCCACCCCAGGAGCAGAGGGGCAGCAAACTTCAAATCCAACACACAGCACAACTTGGCAAATGTCTTTCCCACCCCGGTCCCACGCACCCCCTCCCCAGCACGCCCTTCCAGGAGTCGAGGCGGGGGGGAACCGGCTCCACCCCTAAGCCACCTGGCGACACCGTCAGCCACCCGGGAGCGGGGACACCTTGTCCAGCGCCCCCCCCCAGGTATCGCACTGCTCCTCACACGGTGGGCTCCTGCCCCCCCTTCCCATTTCCTGCAGAAACCCCAGAGGCCCTCGACCCCACCCCACGGTCCCTCACCCGCCGGCCCCCGGGCGCTCCAGCTGTCGCCCCTCGGAGAGCCCCCTCGCCGCCGGGAGAACCCGGCACGCCCTCCCCTCTCGGCCGCTGGCAGGGTCCCCTCTCACCGCGGCGGGGGCCGGCCGGCCGGCCGGGCGGACGGGGAGCGACCGGGCGCCGTCTGGCTCGGGAATGCGGTCACTGCGCCGGCCCCAGAGCCGGGTCCTTCTGAGGCGCCGGCCCGCGCGAGCTGTCAGTCAGCTGGCCGTGCCCGCCCCCGCCCCCGCCCCCGCCCCCCCGGCCCCGTCTGCGCAGGCGCGGGGCGGCCCGGGAGTGGCGTCACGTGACGGGGCGGTGCAGCTGTCGGCGCCTGGCCCTCCGGAGGGTTTCGGCCCACGTCCCGCGTCTCTCGGGCCTGGGGGTCGCCCCTCGGCGGGAGGCCTCGTCCTACGGCCCTGGGAGCACGCTCGGGGACATCCCGCTGTTCGCTCTAACAGAAGGTCCCGGGAACCCCGTTTGCTGGATCTGCTCAAAACTAGGGTGTTCTCCCAGGCTGGGCAGAGCTGGGTGGGCGCAGGCCGCTCTGCAAACAAATGAGTGGGTGATTTGGTGATTTTGGAGGGGGGAGCCCCGGCAGGGAGCCAGAAAGTATGGCCTGATTCTGGTTGCTTCCCCGCCGTGGTGTCCGCACCTTTAAAACAAGGATGCCCTTTGCCATTTCCTCCTCGCCTATTTCAGAGTTAGGGTGACGTCTTGACATTAACGAGCATACTTGTAAAACAAGTCAAGCGAGGATGTATGGAATAGAAGGGCAGTTTGAGGCCGATTGATTTTTTTAAAGGGGGCTTCTTAAAAGCTGATGTATTCCACCCTCTGCTCCGAAACTTCTAGGCCAATCAGCATCTTTTCACCAGATACAATAAACACAGTTTTCGGGCTGTCGGGTTTGGGTTTCTTCCACGTCTCTTCAATTCAAACAAACAAACCAAAACCACAAAAGGTAAAAAATAAAAGCATCTCCTACGGGAGCTTTTTCAGTTCTAGAGCAAATACAGAAATGTAAACTGACACCCCCTCCCAGTAATTTTGCGGTTATGGCAAAGTTGGTTCCAGCACCTAGCAAAACAGAGTGTGGGCTCTGATGCCTCAAATTCTCTAAAGACATTTCCAGGGCTACACTGCAGAGCTACAGTGCTCCTTCTGGGGGTTGCCTGTATGACATAATAAAGCTCTATCTTTAAATGAATGCCCTGGTATCTGAACTAGGGCAGACTGTCAATTTCAGAAAACTGGGGGTTCTCCGAAGTCCTAGCAGTTAGGCAGGAGGAACTAGAGGTCTGCCATGTAGGAGAAAAGATGACATATGGATTGATGATCAAGTGTCTTTCCTGTGCCCCAAGCATGGAGCTGCTGATCGCTGGGAAGGTGGCCTATTGAACTTAAGACTTTCTGGGAGGGAGGACTTCCCTGGCGGTCCAGTGATTAAGACTCCCTTCCCCGCTGCAGGGGGCATGGGTTCGATTCCTGGTTGGGGAACTAAGATCCTGCATGCCCGTGTGGTGTGGCCAAAAAGTTAAGAAAAAAGAAGAAAAAAAAAACTTGTTGGGGGAAGTTAAAGGGACCAACGTGGAGGAAAAAGCTGGGAGCTGTGGTTCCACAAGAGTTATGGGGCCTTCAGCTCCACAGGTCCATTCCAGATTTGCTTGACCAGCTCAGTGTAGCCATCATGTGCAAGAAACCGGATCGCTGGGTGTTTTAAGCTTGGTGTGAATTCAGGAAGGGAAGGAGTGTAAGGTGGCGTTCATTCCCTTATGTGGGCACTACAGATTGGTGGGCATGCCATTGGTCCCTGTGAGTTTCTGCCCTGCATCCAGCAGAATACAAGCCCATCATGAAGACTTTATGGGATGGAGGAGGGTCATATCTGTGGCTAGAGGAAGTCCTCCCTTGGTTCAGTGAGTGAGCCCAGGACCAGGCATGGGCTCTTGCAGCCTTGTTCTGACTCTGGAGATACCAACTATTCAGGAAAATTGGAAAATGTGAGTTCATTCAGGGTCGGATTCCATTTGGGGGAAAGGTCATTTCTCCTCAAGATATTCATATGGACCTTATCTCTCCATACCACATAGAAGATATTCTGTACTTGCCAGAAAGTTGGAGAGAGGCAGATGATATGGCCATTTTATTAAAAAAAAAAAAAGGGGGGGGGGAGTGAGTTCTATAAACCACAGACCAGTGAACTTGACATTGGGCCTGGGAAGCATTCAGGCCAGATAACTCATGAAAAACATCTGTGACCCCTCAGAAGAGGAAGCACCAATGTCAAAGACCAAGTCATGCTGGCTTAACCATGAGATTTCAAGCTATGAAATCTATAGACTGGTAATTCAAGGAAATATGATAGAAGTAGTGTATTTGGACCTGGAAGGTATATTTACCAAAATTCTTTCAGTAATAAGTGACAGAAATCCCGGCAAACTGGTTTTTCAAAAACAGGGAATATAGTGGCTTACATAACTGAAAAGTTCTGGGGTTGGTCCAGCAGGATCCAGGGGCCAAGTGATGTCATCAGAACTTGGTCTCTCTCCTCTTCTTGACTGCTTCCCTCTGTAGGCTGGGCTTCATTCTCAGATCAGGTTCTTTTTATAGAGTGGTCTTCAGCAGCAACAGGCTTATGTTCTCTCAACTTAGCAGCCCCTGTGGAAAAAAAGAATTTTCTCCTTCAGTATTTCCAGCAAAAGTCTCAGGATTTGGTCTGAATGGACCAACATCACTCATGTGCTCAGGCCCTTAAACCAACCGCTGAGGCCAGGTTTTGGGAATCAGCCCCACCTAACTACTGGGTGGAGAGGAAGGGAAGGGTGGGTGCCCATGGGAAACTGAGGTGCTCTTGCCAGGGGAAGAGGGGTGGATTTGGGGCAGGCAAGGGAAAGCAACAGGGACTTCCCTGGTGGCGCAGTGGTTAAGAATCTGCCTGCCAACGCAGGGGACAGGGGTTCGAGCCCTGGTCCGGGAAGATCCCACATGCCTCGGAGCAACTAAGCCCGTGTGCCACAACTACTGAGCCTGTGTGCCACAGCTACTGAAGCCCGCGCACCTAGAGCCCGTGCTCCACAACAAGAGAAGCCACCGCAATGAGAAGCCTGCACACCGCAACGAAGAGTCATCCCCGCTTGCCGCAACTAGAGAAAGCCCGCGCGCAGCAACGAAGACCCAACGCAGCCAAAAATAATAAATAAATATATTTTTTTTAAAAAAAGGGAAAGCAACAGATACCTGGAACCAAGCATTTGCTAAGATATCTTGTGATATTGTATAACGGGCATGAAGAAAAGGTGGGAGAGATAGTATATTTATTTGATGGGTGAATCAATATTCAAAATACTTTGATTAGAGGATGAATCCAAAAAAGAACTACACAGGAGAAAGCAGGCAACGTGGCTTAGCATCAGTTCTTTGTTTCTGGTTGCCCACCATGTCTATTTTCCCTTCGCCCTAATATGACCACAAATTTAGTGGCTTAAAACAACACAAATTTATTATCTTACAGTTCTGCAGGTCAGCTCTTAAAATTGAGGTATCAGCGGGGCTGCATTCCTTCTGGGGGCTCAGGAAGAATGATTTCCTTGCCTTTTCCAGCTTCTAGAGGCTGCCTGCATTCTTTGGCTTGAGGCCCCTTCCTCCATCTTCAAAGGCAGTCCCCTTTAATCTGGAATAGTTCTCAGCTTTTCTTTGTCCTTCAAGACACTGATCTGTACAAGCTCGGGACTTCCCTTGTGGTCCAGTGTTAAAGAATCCGACTTACAATGCAGGGGATGCGGGTTCAATCCCTGGTCAGGGAACTAAGATCCCACGGCAACTAAGCCCGCGTGGCACAACTACTGAGCCTGCACGCCTCATCAAGAGAGCCTGCGTGCCTCAATGAAGATCCTGCACGTGCCGCAACTAGAGGCCCGATGCAGCCAAAACTAAATAAAATAAAATAAATGAATAAATAATAAAAAAATTTTTAAAGTAAAAAAAAAAATACAGGCTGCATGTTGTGTAAATGTCTCTCAGTTTAGGTTTTTCTGCCTGCTCCTGTATAAAGTCAGGTAACACATTTTTGTTTCTATTTTTTCTTATATATTATTTACTTATGTATTGGCTGCATCCGGTCTGAGTTGCGGCACACGGGATCTTTTGTTGAGGCGTGCGGTTCTCTCTAGCTGTTGTGCGCAGGCTTAGTTGCCCCGCCGCGTGTGGGATCTTAGTTCCCCAACCAGGGCTCGAACCCGCGTCCCCTGCATTGCAAGATGGATTCTTAACCACTGGACCTCCAGGGAAGTCCCCAGGTAACACATTTTTGACAGCAGTGCTGCATCACTGAAGCGTGTCCTCAGTGCGTATCCTATCAGGAGGCACACGCATTCGTTTGTCTCATTATTGACCCGAGGTTGAGATGGTGATACATTTCTCCACCGTCAAGGTACTTTTTTCCCTTTGTAAGTCATTGGTCATCTGTCGGGAAGATACTTTTAGACTACTTAAATATCCTATTTTCCAATGAATTCTCACCCAGTGGTTTAGCACCCATTAATGATACTGCTATGGTGGCTGCAGAATGGTGAGTGTTGGAATTCGATTGCTCCATCAGCATTTATTAGTTGACATTTCCCTGCATCTATTCTTTCCCTTCTCCAGTCTGTTCTCCAGTAAGCCACTGGAGTGACCTTTTTTTTATTATTATTATTTTTTCCGCTGCACCACGCAGCTTGTGAGATCTCAGTTCCCCAACCAGGGCCACGGCAGTGAAAGCCCAGAATCCTAACCACTAGGGCACCAGGGAACTCCCTGGAGTGACCTTTAAAAACCACAAATGGGATCAAACCTTCCAGTGGCTTCCCCCCTCAGATGTGGCCAGAATCCCTCAAATGGTTGTTAGGGTCCTGCATGACCTGGTCCCTTCCAAGCTCTCCAGCCTGGTCTCAAGCCACTCCCCCCATGCCTTCCACACAGGGCTCCTTATAGAACTCCAAACAATCCACGTTGCTTTCCACGGAGGACCTCCCCACTTACCCCTTTGCCTGGAACTCTTCCTCCATCCCCTGCACTCCTTTACTCATCAAATACCCTTGTTCTTCACATATCACATCCTAAAGGAAGCCTTCCACTGTGACCCCTAGATCAGGTCAGATACCCAGGTATACTCGCTCACCACACACGTCCTTTTCCTTTATAGGAACGCACCAGTTTGTAATTGCCCACTTTTTTATCTGTTTAATTAGTCTCTGAGCTCCACAACAGGTAGGAACTTTGTCTGGTTTTGCTCACCCCCGTGTCTGCAGCACTTAACACGGTTCCGAGAGTAGAGGATTAAATATTTGTTGAATGAACCAATATAGGTTTAAGATAAGGATCTGGAGGGTGGAGGCGGAGGAAAAGAAGAGGACTGAGTTATTGGAGCCAGAGCACAAATGGGCAAGGACTTGCTTCCAGGCAACTTGGTGGATCAGGTCCTGGTAGGAGGAGCTGGGTGGGCTGGGCGGATCACATCCCAGGTGAGCCCTCAGGACTTGGTACAGAGCTGCTATGTATAGCGCATGGCCTCGGGCTCCTTAGAGAGTGAGAATGTTATGGTAGAAACAGCAGGATCTTCAGAGCTGGACAGAATGAGGTCTGCAGGCTAGCTGTGCTCTGCTTCTTTGGGGCGATCACTTAACTCTGAGCCTGTTTTCTCAGCTGCACAAAGAGATCGTAGCAGTTTCACAGACATGAGGATGAAGAGAATCTATGAGTCAGCGAGGCTCCTCTCCTAGCTGTATGACCTTCAGCACACTCCTTAAACTCATTGGGCCTGTTTCTTCGTCTGAAAAACGGGCCTACCATGGCATGTTCGTTAATTCATTCAATGCATATTTATTGAGTCGCTGCATTTTGACAGCGAACGAGACCAACAAAATCCCTGCCTTTCACGAGGCTTGCATTGCAGTGAGGGATAAACAATGGAATAACTAAGTGACAGAGGATGTTAGCTGACTTGTGACCAGGAGCAAAGCAGGGAGGGGGAAGTGAACTGTTGGAGGAATGGGAGAGAGGGAGAATTTTTCAGTAGGGTGCCGGGGAGGAAGATGTGCTCCGAATCAAGTCCTGAAGGGCATGAGAGAGCAAGCGTGGGACATCCAGGGGACACAGAGCCCCAAGCACAGGCCTGCTGCCCAGCAGGCTCTACCCACAGCTGGAGGTGAGGTGGCCCAGTGAAAAGGAATTCAGGAACATATCATACCACTTTGGGTTGTTTGGACTTCCTGGGCCTTGTTCAACACCATGGGTTGTGGAGTTTCAACCTTCTGGCTTCCTGATGCATTCAACATCACGATCTCAGTGGAAAAAATAAGAAACCACCCAAACTCCCTTCTGAAGAAATTTCTGATTTTCCACCGTACAACCCTTGGAAGTCTCTCTCTCTCTTTCTCCCACTGTTTACTTAAAGTACAGCATAAAAATCATAAATGTACGTGGCTGAATTTTTACCAAGTGAACACTCATACAAGCAGCACCCAGATCAAGAAATAGAATATAACTAGCACCCTGGCATCCCCACCTCAGTGGCCATCACTGCCCTGCCCTGTCTTCCTACACCAAAGATCAGTGTTGCCCAAGTTTGAGCTTTTTATTAATAAAATTATATAGTATGTATTCTTTTATGTCTTGCTTCTTTTATTCAACATCCTATTTGTGAGATTTATTTGTACTGTTGTACGTAGTGTGTACTTTCATTCTGTACAGTATTTCACTGTATACGTATACCACGATTCATTCATTCTAGCCCCAAACTACAAACAACCTAAACATCCATGAACAACGCTGTACTGTGTATTGTGGGAACATTCTAGCACAAGTCTTTTGGTCCACCTTCAGCAGATACTCCAAACAGTTGTCCTGGGCAGTTAAATAATCACATTCCTACCCCCAGCAGTGAAGTGTATGGAAGTCCCAGTTTTTCTACATGTTTGCCAGCACTTGTTTTTTCACGTTCGCCATTCTAGTGGGTGTGTAAATACGATTTCATTGTGGTTTAAGTTTGCATTTCCCTGATGACTAACGAAAATGAGCATTTTTTCATGTTTTGGGTATTCTTCTGTGAAGTACCTGTGTTTTGCCAATTGTTCTATTGGGTTGTCTCATTTATTTTTAATTTTGATGTATTTAAAAATGGATGCATGGTTTACTAGCTTAACAAGTTACAGACCTATTCCTTGTATATTTTTCCAGGGACATTCTGTGTACAATAAACATATATATCCCCCAAATCTTCTTTTTCACACAAATACACAGTTTTACACAAGGGACTTAATATACCTCAAAGGCCACTGCACACCACAGCATTCCATTTGTATGTATAACATACTTTATTTAATATACTGATGGCATACAGGGCGATGCAGTTTTCTGCTTCTACAAACATCCTACTGTAAATACGGAAGTGCAAACATCTTTGTGTACATGGGTGAGTCTATCTGCAGGATAAACTCCTGAGTGGGACTGCTGGGTCAAAGGGTACGTACACTTAGATTTTTGTGATTCACATTGCTATCTTGCTCTGCAAAGAGCTGAATAAATTGACAATGGCACCAATTTGGGCTGCCTTGCCAACAGAGAATCACCAAACTTTCATCTTTGCCAACTCACTAGGTGAAAAATGGGGTCTCTTGGTACTTTAAATTTGCATTCATCTTTTCACGTGGTTGAACAGAGGCTCCACTTTAAAAGAACTATTTCCTGGGACGAGTGGTTAGCTGGAAACTAGCTCCTGATGGGTAAACAGAACTAATCCTGGAGATGGGATGTTTCCCATCCCTGCAAGGGCCTCCAATGTTAGGTTTTTGGTTCTATGGGCCTTATGAAGTCAGGGTGAGGCAAAAAACTGTGTTGAACCACAGTCTCAGAACAGGAAGAAACCTTAGAAATCAAGTCTGAGCTCATATTTTAGAGATTAAAAAAAAAAAAAAAAGCTGAGGTTTGGAGAGGGGAAATGACTTGCAGAAGACCACATATCAAGTCTGTTGAGAAACAGATGAAAATCCTTGAAAGAGTTGAATTGTTTTTGTCAACTGCTGTCATCCCTGTTAAATATTTTAATGAATGATTTTACTGTGCCATTTCCTTTAGCAACAATGCAATTTTAAAGTTACAATAAACAAGCTTATACAAGTGTGGGGACAGAGGAGAATTATGAGTCTTTTTGTGAAAGACTTTGAAATGGGTCAAAAAAAATTATTGGGTGCCTTCAATGGACAACTAGGTGTTGTCATGCACAGCCTTGGGTTATGTGGTTCTATGGATTTTTTTCTTTGCTTTAAGCTATTTATAACTCTATAGGTTTTGGAGAATCGAAAGCAATCTAAGTGATTCTGTTACCAAGGCTGTTGCCCCGGAATCATATCCCTGACCCTCCCTCGAATGGAAACCAAATATTCTTATCTAAGTTTCAGGAGGAAGATGCAAAGAGAAAAAAAATGAGAACTGGTTAGAACCAACCAGGCCCAAGATGGCCGAAGATTTGACTTCCAGTAGACCTTGAGCCTCATTATACCAGTAAGTCACGAATATTCCTCCCACTCCTTCCAATTCCCTCCTTTTTACCTCGACCCGCCAATATATTTGGTGGCTCCACCTGAATTGGGTTGAGAAGTTGATTTGCGAACTAGAGTCCCCCTTTCCATTCTTTGGCCACTAAAAACAGCTGGTACTATTCCAGTCTCAGCACTGGTTTCATCATTGTCTGTGCGAATCTGATCGGAAAAAGACAACAGGTCTCGGCTGGGGCTAGGACCCCGGCGCAGGTCCAGTTGACCAACTTGGTAACAATTTTTGTCCACCGATATCAGACATACAAATGAATCTTGTCTGGTAGAAGTTCAATTGACTTCCCCATTGTACAAGAAGCCAGTTTTGGCTCTATTAAGCAAATTCATTGCAGCATTCCTGACTGCATACATGTGCCTGCCTTTTGGATTCATCTCTGAACTACATGTATCACCTTACCTACTTCCTCATGAATTGGTGAGTTAAATCTTTGACGTGTGTTTATATTTGTATCACAGTCATGATTTAAGCTTTTTTTTTTTTTTTTAAAGATACTCTTTTGGGGGGAGGGATAAATTAGGAGGTTGCGATTAACATACACACTACTATATATAAAATAGATAACCAACAAGGACCTACTGTATAGCACAAGGAACTATACTCAATATTTTGTAATAACCTATAAGGGAAAAGAATCTGAAAAAGAATAGATACATATGTATATATATGTATAACTGAATCACTGTGCTGTACACCTGAAACTAACACGATATTGTAAATCAACTATACTTCAATTAAAAAAAAAAGATACTCTTAACTTGCTCATAGCAAGTATATCTTAAGCATAGCAGGCACTTGTAGTCTTGATGTTCTCCAAAGACAATCATCCTTTCTTTCAGCCTATGCAAAAAGAATTGACCACGGCTTGGAGGCCTACCCCACTTTTCTTCCTTGTGGGAATAAACAGACCAGGAAATAGGAGGCTCAATGAGGGCTGACTGAATGCATAGCCCCATTGTAAATGCAGAGGTACAGTAACAAAATTTTAAGCTTTTAAAGTTCAAATTTTGATGATTAATGCACCCCTTACTTCCAAAAGTTTGGCTGGATAAGCGTTTCTGGGAGCAAGAACGGTAAATTGTGAAAAGGTGGCTTGCAGGCAGTGAGAGTCTGATAGATCCCGCAGCTGCAATTACTGTTTCTAATCAATCTTACAGGTTAGCGGGTACTTAAAAAGAGTTTAATAACAAACACTGAGCGCCTACTTCCCAGCCCTGCGGAAGTTGTCCCAAATATTGTAGGAAATACCACCCCCACCCAAAAAAAAAAACCAAACAAAACCCAACCACGTTTCCACCTTCAAAAAACTTAGGACTTAGCATCTGGAAGGAATCGCTGGGATGCCATGGTTTCCAGGTCGCTCAGAGGGGAACCAGAGGCTCAGCGAATCAGGAATCGCGCATCCAATGGCGCTTCCCCTACTCCCCACGTGCTTTCTGGCTCCGTCGTTCCCACTCGCGCTTCTCCATTAACCCGTGTTCCGTCCTCGCACGCCGTACAGGCCACACGTAACGCTGGCTCAGAAGGGCCACCGCGGGCGCAGTAAACCCGGGCAAGAACTCCTCCCCAAGTCAAAAAGCCTAGCCGGCGCGGCTTGGACCTTGCGGCAGCCCGTAGCCCTCATCCTTTCTCTTCCGGACCTCAGTTTGGATGGATCCCTTTATTTTAGCGAGGGGACCTTGCGACTAAGAGCCGTCTTTCTCTGGGAATTGTCCGTCTTTAAGACCCTCTGTCCCAGAGGGATCCCGGCCGCTGAGCCCCAGCAAACCACCTCACGCACCCTTATCCGCTGCCGGGAGCGGCGCGACCGGAATTGCGCAAACGCGGCGCCGCTGACCACGCGGGGTTCACTTCCGGGGGTCGTGCCGCCAAGCTCTCCAGGTTGGGCTCTGTCTCTCGTGTCCGCTCGGAGGCCGCCTTCCTCCGACCGGCCCGGCAGGACCGAGCCGAGCCGCGGGGCCCCCTCCGGCCCGGCCATGAGTGCGGCCGCATGATGCGTCCCTGCCTCGGCCGCTGCAGTCGCCGCCGCCGCCGCCGCAGGCCGGGAGGAGCCGCAGCGCCGGGCGACCCCGCCCGGGCCTCGGGTGAGTGCGGCGGGCCGGGGCGGGCTGCTCGCGCCCGGGTCTCCCGGCCACTCCAGGCCCCCGTCCGCCAGCCCCGGGCCCCCTGCTCCCTTTCCTCCACCCCGCCCCGCACCTACGACCTTCCCGAGTTCCTCGGGGGCACCTCTGTGCTAGCGCTTGACTTCTCTTCCAGGTGTCTCCTTGTCACTCCTTAGTGCATCTTTCGGGGTAGGGCCCGAATTGCAGCCCCAGCTTTTTGCCTGACCTTGGGTGTGACACTCAGGTCTCCGAGCCACGGTTTTCTCCTTTAATAACTAATAGCGGCGTTGTCGTTGGAGTCAGCAGAGTGGCAGTAAACCCTGTGTAAGCTGTAAGGAGTAGTTTATAGGCATGCATTACAGTGGGCTTCCTCTAACGTCGCCCATGGCTTCTCGAATGAATGCTCCTGTTCTTCCCTCCTTTGTAAGTTTTAATTTTTCTTTTTTATTCTTTGCCCACCTTCTTCCTTATCTTCCCTTCCCCTGCCAGTGATCTTTGGGGTATTGCCTGCCAGGGCACCTGGGACAAGTCAGGTCAGCCTTCAGGGCAATGTTTGCATCTTTTCTTGCTGTCGCCAAGGCTCATCTCTCCTGAGGAGTCATTGCTGCTGAAACTAAGTCTCTTTTCGCTGTTGGATGGACACACTTTATTGGCTTATGGGTAACCAGTTTTTTTTGGGGGGGGGAGGTGTAAGAACTGTTGATGTAGATGCTTTGTAGCTTCTTTTACTGACCAGGTGGTGTAAAGGGCTGTCCAATCAATGCTACAGTGTTTAATGTTTGCAGTCTGCTTAGTGTTTGTACTTAATGCACATAGATTTATCTGTTTTACTGCTGCTGTCTCAAATGGTCTAGAAATCTGGGCCAATGTATATTTCTTCTTAGATTCTTCACCTCAAAGATGATGGATTTAATCTGTTGATACTTTCACAAATTTTATTTGCTTAAAGTCACCTTTTTAAAAGTCAGATTTAATCTTTTTGATACTGTCTTAACAACGTTTACTTATCTGAAGTCACCTTTTTAAAAGTCACCTTGGGGACTTACCTGGTGGCTCAGTGGTTAAGAATCCGCCTGCCAAGGCAGGGAACACGGGTTCGAACCCTGGTCCGGGAAGATCCCACATGCCACGGGGCAACTAAGCCCGAGCGCCACAACTACTGACTACTGAGCCTGCGCTCCAGAGCCCACAAGCCACACCTACTGAGCCTGCATGCCACAACTACTGAAGCCCGCACGCCTAGAGCCCGTGCTCCGCAACAAGAGAAGCCACCGCAACGAGAAGCCCACGCACCACAACGAAGTGTAGCCCCCGCTCGCCGCAACTAGAGAAAGCCCGCGCCTTAAATTTGCTTCTTAGGAAGTCAGAATACTTTTTTTTTTTTTTAACTTTTATTTATTTTGGCTGCGCTGGGTCTTAGTTGCGGCATGCAGGATCTTCATTGCAGCATGCAAACTTAGTTGCAGCATGCGAACTCTTAGTTGTGGCCTGCGAACTCTTAGTTGCGGCCTGCGAACTCTTAGTTGCGGCATGTGGGATCTAGTTCCCTGACCAGGGATCAAACCCGAGCCCCTTGCACTGGGGGTGCGGAGTCTTAGCCATTGGACCACCAGGGAAGCCCCAGAATACTTGATTAAAGAGAAAGGCTCTTGGGATATTTGAAAAACAGAATGGAACAGACATCTTAAATTGCATCTCTTGAAGATTCTGGTAAATAGAAGGGTCGAGTGACTGACATTATTTGGATTGTGTGCTTTCAGGAGTGAGGCTGGTAGGTGGGCTTTTAAGTTGTGAGGTGGAGGAGCATGAGACTATTTGATAGTAATTTCCTAAAGAATTCATAAATCAACAGTTGGAAATCTTTATGCACACATCTCACGTCAAAGCAAAGTGGGTAGAGATGTATACAGAAGTTTGTTTTTTTTTACCAATGACTCAGAGTCTGCCTCGATTACAGTGAGTGAATTGGGAATTTTCAGCCTTGCTAATCAATGCACTATGAAAGCAGAAATCCTCTTCTAGAAAGGACAAATATTAGCGTGAACAGAATGACTCTCTCAGTGAGAGAGAGAAAGTACTGAAAGGAGCTTTATATAAGAACAGTCTTGAGCCAGTCAGAAGTCTGGACATGCTTTTACATTCTTACTGAAACTGTTACCTGCAAGGCGTGGACCCTTTGGTGACATAAATCACATAATCTTTGTTAATTTGAGGAAATGGAACGAGCAGTAAGTTCACTTATGAAATGAATGCTTGGGATGAATTGAGAAGTAGTTTTCCTGATGATTCCACAATTTCCCTGCTCCAATCCATGCTGAGCAGCTCTACAAGATAGTTTTCTGAAAGCAGCTTTTTGGGGGTATGTTTCTTAAAGGTAATGTTTTAATTATAGAAGTAATACATGCTTGTTTTGTTAAAAAAAAAAAAAAAGTTCGAACACTAGAGCAGAGCATAAAGTATAGACTTTATATATAACACTTTATATATAACACATAAAGTATAAACACTCACTCTTGCTCCCTTTTGTCCCCAAAGCCAGTTTGCAGGGTCAGGTTAAAAACTTATGTGTGACCCTTCAGCTGTGGCACCTGAGAAGAGTTTGGGCCACCTGCAGAGTTGGTCAACTACAAAGTTGAGAGGGAACAGTCCACACAAGACCACCGTCACTTCTGACACCAGCTGCAAGTCTGGGGGGTCCCCAAGCCACCCTCAGGTTCGATTACTAGCTAGAAGGCCTCACAGAACTCACTGAAAGCTGCTGTGCTCAGAGTTATGGTTTATTAAACTCAGCCAAGTGAAGCGGCTCATAGGACAGAATCTGGGGCCGTACCAAACATGGAGCTTCCATTGCCCTCTCCCCAAGGAGCTGGAACGTGGTACGTAACTGGCGTTGACCCGAGACACTGTGCACTGGGTATTGCCAACCAGGGATGCTCACCTGAGCCTTGGTGTTTGGAGTCTTTATTGGGCTTCTATGACATGGGCATAAGTGATTGATTGATTGACCGCCCACGGGGTTGATCTCAGTTTCCAGGTCAACTAATACTGCGTGACCCAGAGCCCCACCCTAAATCATGTTGGTCTTTCTGGTGTGGCCAGTCCCCACCCTAAATCAGATTGTCAGCCAACGATAAAGCCCAGACCTTCTTTTGAGCATGGTTAAATTCTTTATCACACAGCATCCTTCCTTCATTCATGGTACCTTCTTTAAAAATACACTTTTTAAAAAAAGATGCAGACTCACAGCTATAGGAGAACAAACTAGTGGTTACCAGTGGGGAGAGGGAAGGGGAGGGGCAAGATAGGGGTGGGGGATTAAGAGGTACAAACCGTCATTAATAAATATGCTACAAGGATATACTGTAAAACTCAGGGAATATAGCCAATTTTTTTTTTTTTTAATATTTATTTGCTTGGTTGCGCTGGGTCTCAGTTGCAGCAGGCGGTTCCTTAGTTGCAGCTCGTTGGCTCTTTAGTTGCAGCATGTGGGCTCCTTAGTTGTGGTAGGCAGGCTCCTTAGTTGTGGCTGCAGGGCTCCTTAGTTGCAGCATAAATGGAATATAACCTTAAAAAATTGTGAATGTCGTACACCTGAAACATATATTGTAAATCAATTATACCTCACTTAAAATTATATATATGTGTGTATATATATTATATATATACACACACTTTTTTTGCTTTACCATTGACAAAGGACTCTCCCTTATAGATCATGGAGCAGAGGCTGCTGGGAGAGTTCTCTCAACTTTGACTCCATTCCAGCTGAGATATCTCTGAATGCCCATCAGTCTTTCTCTTCCCCTTGCCTCTGAGGAGGAGAAAACGCCTCCTTTCCAGTTTAACATGTGTCCGTACTTTGGTCTGCCTGTTAGGGGACGGCATTTAGTCACTTACTCTCACTTGCCTCTGATTTCTTTTCTCTTTCACTCACTTCTTTGCCTCTATCTACAGATGTGTTCTTGTCTTGCTTACTACTTCATTCTATTCTTGAAAAACCTCTAGTAGAATTTTAATAATTGTCTAATAAATCCAGACTCTTCATGGGGCCAAGATAATGCCTTACATTGGTACAGCACCTCATAGTTTTGAAAACACTTATCCTGCAGTGGTTTGTACATAGTGGGTGCGTGGTAAATAGGCAGAGAGTGAGAGTCTTCTAATTGGAGGAAACAGCGAGAGCAGAAGCTCAGAGGTGTGAACAGGCCCGGCACGGGAACCAGGATGAACGCTGCGTGGAAGAGCCTGGAAGGGCAGGGGGGCCAGATTCAGTGGCGCCTTGAATGCCGTGGTCCCAAGGTTTGGCGCCTCTGTTGGTTAGGGTTCTACAGAGGTACAGCCAGAGGTGAGGGTGCCTAAGCTTGGGTTGTGGGAAAGGTGGGAAGGGAAGGGTCACAGCTGTAAGCAGGAAGCAGCGGCAGCACGTAGGAATGAGGGAAGAGGAGGCCTTGTGTCCAGGGGTTAAAAGGTGCTCAGTAAATACTGGCTGTGTGAGGAGTGTTATCAGTAAATGGAAGGAGAGGCCGGCTCTGTGTTAAACTGGTGGTTTGGGTCATTCTGGGACAGGACGCAGTGCGTTTGCAGACCCAGTAATAAGCAGGGGCAGGCAGGGTAGAGAAGCGTGCAGTTTCTCTTGAGACAGGCTCTTACAGTATTTCTGGTCGGAGCGTTCTGAATTCTTAGCGGTGCGTAGTTCCCAGATTCAGTGTCCTCGTTACGGAACGCGTTCTCTGAAACCAGGTGCTCAGGGAGGTGGCGTGTTGTCATGGAAGAGCGTGGGCTTTGGAGTCGGAACAGCCCCAACTCCACGCTTTGCTGGCCGTGAGCTTGGGCAGGGTACTGCCGCTCGAAGGCGCAATTTCCTCATCCCTCAGCGAGCACCTCGTTTTTAGGGTGGTGGCGGGGTTTACCGTCATGATGTGTACAAAGGTCCTGACACATGGCAGATGTTCAGTAACTGGCCTGTCCTTTCACATTCCAGTATCTTACATTGTAAGATTAACTTGCATCTGAGAGCTAGGTTCACTGTGAGCGGGTCAGATGTGCCTCGTGTTGCAGGTTTGGGCAAGTCTGATGTTATAAAAGTTCATTTCCTATTAAACAAAGAAACCCCATTTAGGAAGATAAGGAAAGAGGCAGGGATTCACCAGCTTGGTTCAGGCTCAGGTCTTCCCTGGGACGGGACACTTGAAGGGTTTGGGGACTCTGGGGTTCTTTTTGTCTCTGGCTTTGGAATTCTTGAGGGTTTAGTTACCATGTTGGGATTTTTAAAAATAGCTCCTCCATTTGACTTTCAGGCTGTGGCTCTGGTATGGGGATAAAGGTGGAAGCTTTGGCATTTGTGTACATTTGTGCCTTTGAGGCTGCTTCGTGCAGCCTGTGTGCTCCAAGTGACACACCCAGAAAAAGCCCTGCCAGCGTGGGTCTCTCTCCTTCCT